>NC_048912.1:1319194-1338753 GCF_011077185.1 Oxyura jamaicensis
CGGCCCGGCCCGGCCCGTACCTCGCTGCCGCCGCCCGCTCCGCTCTCCGCTTCCGTCGCTGCCGGGACGTGGGCGGAAGGGGCGGGCGGCGCCGCGGGGCCCGGCGCAGCCCGGCCCAGACCCCACGGCCATGCTGCTCTGGCGGTGCCTGGCGGCCCTGCGGGCGGCTCCCGACCCCCGGCGGCTCTCGGTGGCGGCGCCGCGGCCGGGACCGGGAGCGGTAGCGGGTAAGGCCGAGGCCGCGGGGGGGGAGGGCGGGGCGCGGGCCCGTCCCCGGAGCCTGACGGCGGCCCCCGCCTCTCCCCCCTCTTCTCCAGGGCCAAGCGGCGACGGCGACGGCGCCCTGCGGCCGCTGTACATGGACGTCCAGGCCACCACCCCGCTGGTGCGTGCTCGGGCCCTGGCGCTCCGGCTTGCGAGGCCGGCCCCGTCCTCCTCCCCCCGAGCCCCCGTCCCCTCCCCGTCCCGGCTTAGCGCCCTCCCGGATCTTTTTGCTGGTGGCTGTCGGTAACTCGGCGCCTCTTCAGGCCCGCTGCAGCCCGGGCGGGTTCGTCGGAGCCCTCCCTCGGCTGCCGCCCGGCTCCGGGCCCCGCATCGTGGGGCAGCGAGAAACCGGCCGCGGCTCGTGCCGGGGTTGTTCTAATCCTTTTTAACACCCTCTGCTTCTTAGAAATCCCTGTTCCTCTGTCATTACCTGGGTGCAGATCGAGGTTACATGCAAGAGTAGTGAGCAAAAGTGCAGGAGGGTACTTGTATTTGCCTGACGATGTTGTATGTAACGCTCAATAAACGTAAGATTTTGGGATCTAGCCTGAGATAAAGCCAGATAGCGTGTGTAGGGCAGGAGGGAGGGTGTGCCAAGAAATGTGTTTGCTCCTTGGTCCTGAGCTGGGCATTTTGTGTCCTGCAGGATCCCAGGGTCCTGGACAGCATGCTGCCGTACCTGACAGCCTACTACGGCAACCCCCACTCCCGGACCCACGCCTACGGCTGGGAGAGCGAGGCCGCCGTGGAGAAGGCCAGGAGGGTGAGTTGCGGCGCTCCACACAGCAGGGTGGTTTTCCAGCTGGCAAGGGCATCCGTTGCCAAAAGACAATCAAAAGCGATGATGATTCTGTGATAAAACCATATGTGTGAATTAGTCGTCTGCAGGTTGGATTTGGCAACTTCATTTCCTCTGTGTTGAGCTATTCTTTGGCAGATTTATTGAAAGGAAAAGTAGTGATATTAGAGCAATTTGAAATGGCAGAGAGCAATACCTCAGGCAAAGATGCCTCAGAACTGTGGGTTTCCTGAGGGTCATGAGTGTGCTGCTGCAGTAAGTGGACTAATCTCATTCTCCTGGTCTTTGATATGTGTCGTTATTTATTTTGGAAGCAATATGTACTGTTTTTTTTGTGTGTACTTAATTTTTACGTTCATTTATGACAGGCTAATGCTTGATACCATTGCTAATAATGATTATGAGCTGCTCATGTATTTTGTATTAATGGAGATTATTGTATCTGTAGCATAACTTTGTTAGATGCTAGTTGTAATCCTTCTGAGGCTCTGAAGTGTATTCTTGAAAATATTTTGACTGTGTATGGTGAATTCGTTGCATTTTATTGTAACAAATCAAATTTGCATGTCTTTTTCAACAGCAAATTGCAGATTTAATAGGAGCTGATTCAAGAGAAATTATCTTTACTAGTGGTGCTACAGAATCAAATAACATGGCAATTAAGGTAAAAGGTTTATGCTGATACATACTTTGTTAAAACGATACTGTTAAGAACTATGCACGTCTTTCAACAAGTTAAACCAGTCCTCTTCAATGTTTCTATAAGCTATGTGGATGAAAGACTTGAAGGTTTTTTGAGCAAGTTTGCAGTCGATACCAAATTGAGTGGAGCTGTTGACCCTGTCTAGGGTGGTGAGGCCTTGCAGAGAGATCTGGACAAATTAGAGAGCTCAGCAATCACCAACAATATGAAGAGACAAGGAAGGGGCAACCCTGGCTATATGTACAGACTGGGGGACGAGACACTGGAGAGCAGCCCCGCAGAAAGGGACTTGGGGGTTGTGGTCAACAGCAAGCTGGCCATGACTCAGCAATGTGCCCTGGCAGCCAGGAGGGCCAACTGTAACCTGGGGTGCATCAAGAACAGCATTTTAGCTGATAGTGGGAGGTGATTGTCCTGCTCTGCTCTGCACTGGTGCGGCCTCACCTTGAGTACTGTGTGCAGTTTTGGGTACCACAGTATAAGAAAGATTTGAAACTGTCAGAGAGCGTCCAAAGGAGGGCTACAAAGGTGGTATAGGGTGTAGAGGGCAAGACGTATAAGGAGCAGCTGAAGTCCCTTGGTTTGTTCAGCCCAGAGAGGAGGAGGCTGCAGTTTCTTCCCAAGGGGAGTGGAGGGGCAGGCGCTGAGCTCTGCTCTCTGGGGACAGTGACAGGACTCAAGAGAGCAACATGGAGCTGCCACGGGGAGGGTCAGGCTGTACTCAGGACATGGTTTTGAGGACAATGTATAATATTCAATGTTTTGGTTTCTTCTTGGGGTTAGGGGCTATTCTGTGGTGAAAAAGCACCTCAGTGTTCCATCATTGGCATAATGATTCCCTAAAATTCTTTGGGTGTAGTTTTCCTTTGTGATGCTAATTTAAAATGCATTACCATTGAGTCTGAACAAAATTAGTTTGTGTGGCTTTTTTTTATTATTACTTGATTTTATTTTACATGGAGGTAAAACATATGCTTAACTTATGTGCATCAAGTACAGTTCTTCTGTTTACATAATTTAAATCTTTACAACAAAACGGTGGTGATTGCAAACTTTTCTTTGCTAAGACTAGTTTGTGTTTTAACCTAGTTTGTGTTTTAATCTATTTATTAACATTTTCATCGGCTTTTTTTTTTTTTTGAAGTGAGATGCTTTTGTGCAATGAGTACTCATGGAAGTATCCAGTATGAATTACAGCTCGGTGCATTTCACAGTCAAGATTGCGTTATTTTTATAATATCTAAAAAGCAATTTCTTGTTTTTGAGCATTTTATATAAAGCTTGCTCTCTTTGGTGTTGTAACAGCAAATTTCTTGTGTATTGTGCCTGACAGGGTGTTGCAAGATTCTATAAATCCAGAAATAAGCACATCATTACTACACAAACAGAGCACAAGTGTGTGTTGGATTCGTGCCGCTCCCTAGAGGCAGAAGGTTTTCGTGTCACATATCTGCCTGTTCAAAAAAATGGGCTGATAGATCTGAAGGTAGGTTATTTACTGACAGATGGTGAAAATAGAAGAGCTTTTTGCTTCAAAATGGTGCTGAAGAAGACCTTGTGTCCCCTTAATAATAAAGAGAGAAAGGATGATAAATACCACACCGTAGGAGAGTCACAGTCAAATGTGTGATGGCTTTATCAGGATTTTCTGTTCTGTCATGTGCTCTAGATGTTTCTCAACCAGAGTCCATCCCTTATCCCAGCCTGCTGGCAGCTGTGTCCATGTAGGTAGACCCTATGGAGAGCCTGTGGGTGGCTGTTGTGGAGCGGGCTTTGATAAAAGAGTTGGTGGTGAAATTTCATGACCTGAGCTGCTCAAGGCATCAAACACAATGACTGCGGTGCTCCCTTCTGGTTTCTGTCCATCAGTTGACCCTTCTGGGCATAAGGGCTGCAGTCCTGACATTTAGAAGTGTGTATGCTTATTTTATCAGTTGCGTCCTGTAATACAAGTCAGCATCAGTTTTGCTTGTAGGCCTGTCATCTGGCTTGGAGAGAGTTTGTAGGTATGTGATGGAGGGGAGTGATCAGGCTGGCAGGCACAGAAGTGTTAATTAAATTCTGTGAGAACTTTGCTGGCAGACTTCTCCTTTGTGTGATGCTTTTGTGTATATGGTACAATTCCTTTGTAGTCAGCCTTACTGTGTCTAGATGTGGGTTAAGATGGCTTGTGGGTGTTTAATTCTTTAAAAAAAATAGTTCATGGAATATACAAGACACGTAGCAAAAACCTTTGCTGACTTGTGTCAGGTGGCTCTGTGCATACCACGGTTAGGATATGCAGAAATGCAGTTTGTCACGCTCCTCTTCCTGCAGGCATTCCATGTCCGCGTGGATTAGTCGAACATGTTCGACAGTCACTGTTCGTCAGACTGTTTGTCAGAAGCCACAAGGATTGTTGACTGTGTGCTAGTTAGGGGCTGGTTAAGACTTGCTAGCAAAATGTTTGTGTGCTTCAAGAATCTTTTGCTTCTGCTTTTAGTCATAGCTTCTGTCTGCTTGAATATTTCATCAGGAGTTGGAGGCCGCATTCCAGCCAGACACGGGTTTGGTTTCTGTAATGACTGTCAATAACGAAATAGGAGTGAAGCAGCCGATTCATGAGATTGGTAAGTAGATGCTTGCTCCCAGAGGATAGCTAATGGCACTTCTGCTTCATTTTACTTATTTTCTCACAGAAAAATGCTACAGAGTCACACAGATGTAAAATATTAGATGTAATATAGTTCAGGATTAAATAACATGCTGTTCCAAATAAATATTTTAAAAGGGGAATGGGTATAAAATTCAGTAATGATTATAGCCTTGTAATAGAGTGGCTACGTTGTTTCCAGTGTTGTTCTGAATTGTACAATGGAAGAAAAAATAGCTGCCCAGAATAACCCATTGTCCAGTAATAACTGCAGAATCCAGGGCCATTGGAGGCTGGCAGGGACTGTTGGAGGTAAGGAGGTGCCAGCCCTGCTCCAGCAGGGCCACCCCGAGCAGCTCACCCAGAAACATGTCCAAGCAGCTGTTGAACTTCTCCAAGGATGGAGACTCCACAGCCTCTCTGGGCAATCTGTTCTATTGCCAAATTGAGTTTATGCACAATAATGTTTTATTTGGCACTTGAAGTGTTAGGAGAAGTGTGCAGAATTTGGGGGGAGGTGGGGGTGTGCACCGCACTTTGGCACTGCTGCTCACACTCTCCAGTAGTGCCATATACAGACCTGAGCAGGCTTACAGGTCTAAAGACCACTGAAGAGGCCAATTTCTAGAGCAGGAGGCAGGGAGAGGTTGATCCAAGCTGTGAGCATGCAGATGGAGGGACAGAGCCTCAGAGCAGTTTGGGAGAGCTGGAGAAGCAGGGTCTTTGGGGCAGACAGGGTGAGCAGGTGGCCCTGATGCATGATCAGATCATTCATGATCATGATCAGAGGGCAGGGAACACCTCTCTTATGAAGAAAGAGCTGGGGATTTTCAGCCTGAAGAAGAGAAGGCTACGTGGAGACCTCGTTGTGACCTTTCAGTACTTAAAGGGTTCTTACATAAGGATGGAGAGGGAGTCTTTACTCGCGTAGATAATGATAGGACAAGGGGGAATGGTTTTAAACTGAAAGAGGGGAGATTTAGGTTGGATGTTAGGAAGGGAAGAAATTATTTACTCAGAGGGTGGTGAGGCATGGGAACAGGTTGCCCAGAGAGGTTGTGGATGCCCCATCCCTGGAGGTGTTCAAGGACATCCTGGATGAGGCCCTGAGCAACCTGATCTAGTGGGTGGCATCCCTGGCTATGGCAGGGGGGTTGGAACTAGATGGTCTTTAAAGTCCCTTCCAACCCAAGCTATTCTATGATTCTGTGCAGCTCCCAAGATCCCACTCTGATTGTGTGATAACAGCTTCTGTGACAGTGACCCCAAAACATCCTCCCTGCTCCATATTAAAGATGCCCTTTTATAAGATGTTTGAGTTTGTAGGCAGTTTTTAGGCCTTGGTGCCTGCCCTGCATGATTCTGGCAGGTGTTGTTTTGCCAGGCTGTGGCAGCTGTCCTGTTGTGCAGCTGTCTTTCCTCTTGCTTAACTGCTGCCTTTTTTTTTTCCCCTCTTTAACCTTTATTGTGCTCAAGGCAGCATTTTCCCTGTCTTCAAGGTTATATTTCTTCACTATAGACAATTAATTGACCATCAGTGAAATGTTTATAGCTTTGAGGACTCTATTTTCATTCTGTGCCTGTGCTCTCAAGGCCATTTCAGTTGTCCCACATTCAAATGCCAGTGTTCTGATAATGCATTGATAACAAGTTGGGTAGGCCAGGACTGGGGCCTTGCAGAGTAAGCCTCATGAAGGTTGTGGCCTCATTAGTAGTAATGCTGTTCTTGCTGGACCACAGGGGGCCAAATCTGTTGTGCAGAGAAGTCTGGAATGCATCTTTGCGAAGTATTGATTCCATGGAAGATGAGCTACAAGTTTTTTGATTAAGAGAATAAAGAATATTTAAGTTCACTGCCTATGAGCATTACATAATTTTGTCCCTTAGTGTATTAACAGGCTTGAGTCAGTTCAGATGTGGGTCATCAGCACGTGTTTTGGAGCTGGGTATTGTAAAACTTGGAAAATAGAGCAAATGGCATAGAAACACTTGGCAAGAATGAACATGAAAGTAAGGCTAGCTTGTGCTTGACTGACATTGAGAAGAAAAAGAATCAAGGTGAAAACTTTAATTTTGTAAAGCCGTGGAGTCATCTGGGGAAACCTGGGTGTCCTGTTTGGCCATTTAAACTTAAACAGGGCTATGCTTTGATAGGCGTGGGTTTGGAACCAATCCCACTTCTCAGAAGACCTTTTAACTATTCAGCTGAAGAAATTCCCTGTAGTGTTACCAGCTGACCTACCTAAAACTGTGCCCAGCTAGGCACCAGCTAGAACAGCTTGATGTACTGTAAAAGAGATGTGAAATAACACATTTCTTCCTTTGTCACCTCAGAATTAGTCCCTGCCATAAACTGATGCTTTATTGGAGTTGTTGGAATCATAACAATTAGATTAGATAATGCGTTTTTCTTTCTTGCTTTTGTGTTTTTATTACAGGTGAGATCTGCCGTGCACGTAAGGTTTTCTTCCACACAGATGCTGCGCAAGCAATTGGTAAAATTCCTATGGATGTGAACGACATGAAAATTGATCTAATGAGCATTAGCGGCCATAAAATTTATGGGCCCAAAGGTATTTATTGAAGCGCTTTTCTAAAGAATTGTAGTTCTCATGGTTGCCTTAGAAGGTAACTACATACGGTATACACTCAAGCCTGTCTGTCACAGTGACTGTTGCTACTTAAACTGTAGAAAATTGTTCCAGAACGGGTAGTGGACTGACTTTGGAGTAGTTTAGGCAGTGCTATAAGGCTGACAGCTGTGATAAGTGGATCTCATGCTTATGGGTTGTGAGGTGGCTTTGTTGAAAGAAGAAATGGTGTCTTATAATGATGGCAGCATTAGGATGAGTGGCTCTTTGAAAGTCATCTACATGGTGTGAAGCAGCTTTGATACTGCAGTGGTTGAAATGAAATCACAGTGCTGTAGGGCTTTGATTAAATCCAAGTGTAACTTGCAACACGGAGATCTAAAGATTAAGTGGAAAGTTTAAATTCTTAGTGATTGTGGTCATCTTCTATTCTGAATTGCTTCTTCCTACCATCTCCTCTTGTGCACCTTCCCTGCAGAATGGGGTTTAAAATCCAGCTACGGGTTTTGTAGCTGACTCTCAAATACTAAAAGTTTAGCTATTATCACCATTGCAGTCCATTTAGTTTGTAACACTTCATGTAGAAAGACAGAAATCAAGTTTGCTGTATTCTATCTGCTATTCAGAAACAAAAGGCAAAATGATTTCTTATTTTTTCGATATATAGAGCTGACGACGTAACTCTGGACAAGCATTATGCTTTCAAGCACTAACTTCGGACAGGTGACAGACACAAATTTTCCCAACTTCTTATGACCAGAAGTTGGAACCATTCTTCCTGTGGTGACAGTCACTGGTTAGGTATATGCCAAAGCACATGAAGGCATGGAAATTGAGTTTCTAGGTGAGGAGATTGGAGGGTTAAATTAGGTGGCTGTAAAAACTGCCTCATCCAATCTGCCTTTTGGAGATCAATTCCACTGATAAATATACAGACTGGGGGACTAGAGGCTGGAGTACCAAGTCTTTAGGTGGCTCAAGTATGTTGGGAGAAACTGAACTTCTCCCATGTCTGAAGCTCTGGGAGCCTGACATACTAGGAACATGAATGGGGAGAACAAACCCCATTTTCTAGAAAATACTGTGCTTCTGTATGCATTCACTACATTTTTCTCCAGTGAGGTGTCCAGATACATGTTTGCTGTGGAAACGGAATGTTTCCAAATCTTGGAGTCCCTTTTCATAATTCCAGAACTGTGCGTGTATACCACATAAATCCAACAGCTTTCCTTGTTTGAAGGGGTCGGTGCTGTCTATGTTCGCCGTCGACCACGCGTGAGATTAGAACCCCTGCAGAGTGGGGGAGGCCAGGAGAGAGGACTGCGATCTGGGACTGTGCCCACTCCGTTAGCAGTGGGCCTTGGGGCAGCGTGTGAAGTGGCACAGCAAGAGATGGAGGTATGTGGGAGAGCACGTGTGACCTGGATGACAGAAAATAATATAACAGGGCCAGCTGGATCTTAGGTTCCTTAGGTCTTCTTGTGTCCTTGTGTGTGAACTAAATTTGATTATCTTATTATAACATTATAACAAGTTTTGGGATCTTCAAGTGTAACTGGAAGTTGATTTTCAGCTTTCTTAAATTCCTTTTTTCATGAAGTGGTTTGAATCTTGTTTTGCAACAGATTAATAGTTGGCTGTTTTAGTGCAATACAGCTTTAAGTGCTTGCGCTTGTCTCTCTGTTCTGCCCCAATGTATTAGCAGCCTCTCTGAAGCTGAACAAATCATGCTTATGTAACGTATATCAAAACAATGAGATTTTCTAATCCACTATTCCAGTCCATTATCTATTGGACTGGATGATCTTTAAAGGTCCCTTCCAATCCAAACCATTCTATGATTTTGTGATTCTGTTAAATGTATTTATGTTCAAGTTTACTGCAGCTTTGCAACTAATAATGTCACGGTGTTTTCTTTTTCTTGGTCAGTAAAGTTTATTTGCTAGACCTGGTGTTTAAGGCTCTGCATGCTGCTGTACCTGTTTATGCACCAACATTTAAAAAAACATTTAAATACTGCCAGTGGGATACATAGGCCAGAATATCTGTACAAATCAAATGGAGGTTTTTCCTGGGAGACAGACAGAGATCTTCTAGCTGAGCTGTGTGGTTATGGAAGCCTTGTTGCTGGTGGAAGAGCTTGCAGAGCCTGAATTTTTGAATTCTAAAGGAGCCTCAGATCTAGAATCTTTTTCTAGTCTCTGAGAATTTTGACATTAAAAAAAACAAACTCATATTTGAGAATGCCTTGTTTCTTTTTAAAGCTTTTTTGAGAATGTGACCAGGTGATTATAAACAAATATGAATTGCACATGTGTGTCTGACCATTTCTGTACCCTAGAGCTGATACCATACCTTACTGCTTTTTTAGTGTAAGCGACCTCGGTCTTTTGTCTAGAATGAGATTATGCTCATGGGCAGTTCTCACTTAGGAGGTCATGTGTTGTAAAGTCACATTATGGTTGAGTTCACACTAATATGTGTGTGTGTGTTTTTATGTAATATGGTTTGAGAGCTTCTAAGAAAGTAAGAGACACTTTTATCATAGTAGATGCCCTTTCCTGTGTTGCAAAATAATTCATTTTTTATATTGCCTAACTTGTTTTAAGCTGAAATAGCTTGGCATGTTTACAAAAGACAATTTGACAGTTTGTATATATAGATTTTTCTGAGTGATTTTTAATGTTTTTGAAGACTGAACTAGTTAGGATCAAACTGGTAATATTCTCTTTTAAACAGTCTGTAGAGTACTCAAAGCTTTAGGTTTCAAATGTGTTCTTTCCCCAGTCTAACCAAATGCAGCTACTTCAGTCTACTCATGGCTGCTCATGAGCAGTTTGAGTGAGCTCAGACATGCTAGAATTTGTTGATTTGTTGAAATCTGTTGATTTTTTTGCTCTCTTCTCTGGTTTCTTTGCTAGTATGACCATAAGCGAATCTCACAATTGGCAGAGCGACTGGTTACAAAAATAATGAGTGAAGTTCCTGATGTGGTTATGAATGGAGATAGAGAACATCGTTATCCAGGTAACATTAGCAGAATCCTGACCCTATTAGCAGGCTCCTTGTTGTTAACGTACATGACTGAATAACGGAGATTAGCCACATGCTGTGCAATTACTGCCATGTGGATTTGCTCTAGATTTCTGTTGCTGGGAATTTTTCTTTTTTTCTATTTCATTTATTTTTATGTAGGATGCATCAATTTATCTTTTGCATATGTGGAAGGGGAGAGTCTTCTGATGGCTCTGAAAGATGTGGCTCTATCTTCAGGAAGGTAGGTGGAATATGTAGGAAGGAGAGAAGTATCTTGTAGAGAAAGTAATGTGTGCTAATAAAGTTACTAATACGGAGTGGTCTCCACTGTGCCCTGTACTTTCTTGTTTGGTTGATGAGTCAGCCTGGCATTGACTGCATTCTGAGATGGTGTTTCTCTTAAGTGGCATATTGCAAAGGAAGGTCAAATGTATTCATCCTGAAAGCAAAAAAGCAGAAATTCCTATGTGCCAGCTTTGCAGATTTGTGAACTGTGGTCTGAGTGGCCTTGACTCATAGCTGCAAGTGACACTTTCATTTCAAAGGCTACCATTATTTGATCCACTACAGCTTCTGCCCTTCAGCAGGATTTCGCACAAGTGAAATTTTCACATAACTAGAATCTAGTGAATCGGGACACATATCTGAATTAAATTAGTTAATAGTGCCAATGTTTAATGCAAAAGTAGAAAGAAAATTCAATACACTCTTACAGAGCTGTGTTGACTCTACAAGAGTGACCAATGACGTTTCTGTTACTAAAACCATCTTCATGCTTATGATGAAGTTAATGAAGTGTAAAGATGCCCTCCTTTCCTCACCTCTGAGAACAAAGCAGTTAGAAATGCATATCTTAATTAGAAATGTGTTGGCACTATGAACAGAGAGAACAAGTTTTCACATGACTGTGAAACCCAACGCTTGTGTCATGTTAAATCTCTTCTGAGGCTCTGCTTCATGCACATTTTTAAGCAGTCCTATGGTTTGTGCTGCACGTTGCTACCTGTGAAAATTGAGTAACAACGTGTAACCAGTTTTTCCTACTGCTTTGAATTGGAAGTTCCGTCTCCTGACTTTATGTAGCTAGATCATCTTGTTTTGTATTCCTCTATGCACTGTTTTTTCATTGACAGCAATACAAATCAGATAGCAATTTATGAAGCTTTTTTTCTTTTTTAATGTGCCCGTTTATAGGTTATTGTCTCTGGCAATTTCTGCCTTGGCTCTTGTCTGCTTTCCACAGCCTCCACTTCAGCTACCTCAGTCTGTAATACTACTGCTTCTGTTTGGCATTGTATTAATCCTTAGAACATTATCTATGCTCTCTCTTCTTTCCTCATGCTCCTAACTTATTACCCTCATTCCCTTCTAATACATTCCCCTTCTGTACTTTTTCCTTAGCAGCAGAAATACTGCTCTTCTTGCTCATGTTTCATCATGTTCACTAGTAGTTTCCAAAAGTCTGGGGAACATGCTATAGGTTTTTGTAAAGATTCACAGTAATATTGAATGCCTGTAAATGATGTGTTCTTTGTTGGAGATTAGTGAAATGTAGTATCTGCACGTGAATAGAAGTGTGAAATTGGCCTTTCTTCCCTTTCCTTAGTGCTTGCACATCAGCTTCTCTGGAGCCTTCCTATGTTTTGCGGGCAATTGGAACAGATGAAGACTTGGCTCACTCCTCTATAAGGTGTGTGGAGTGGTCTTCCCTGTTGCTTCCAAATCTGCTTCTTTTCTGCTGAAAGTAGGTGGTGGTTTTGTTTCACCCATCTGTAGGCACACTATTTCAGTTCTTAATGTTTTTCTTTTAGATTTGGCATTGGTCGTTTCACTACTGAAGAAGAAGTAGATTATACAGTGCAGAAGTGTATCCAGCACGTTAAGAGGCTTAGGGAAATGAGGTGAGCCATCTTCTTATTGAACTTAAAGACTCTGTAGGTATGATAATCATTTGAGGAATTTGATTTAGTTGAAAGTAATTGTTTATTTTAAAAATCTGCCAGTGTTCCTGTATATAAGCAAGTAGTATTGTCTGAGTATGTAGAGGGCCAGATCTTAACAGTAGCAAAAACTTTTTAAACAAACAAACATTTTAACATTTTTTCTCCCAGTTCCTGCCATTGTCAAGGAAACAGGGTGAGTAGGGCAAGCACATAGGGTGGTACCTAGAATTTTCTAAGCTAGAGATGGTATTACTGTGTTTATGTATTTTGTTTTATTTTCGGGACACTGAAATATTCCTGATTTATCTGGCCATTATCAAATATGAGGGCTCAGTCTCTAGGAAGCACGTGTACTTTTTGCCTGAAGTGCAGGAAATGAGCTGGGGCACCTGCCCTCTCCCCTTTGTAATTTGTCCAAGGGCGGCACAGGGGATTGCTCATGTGAAGCTAACTGACCTCCAGAAGGGGAAGATAGATAAATAGATAGATATCTCTTAATTTTTACGTAGTTGATGAAATTGCCTTTTTGGTTATTGTTTTTGATGTTGTTGTCCAGTAAATTTTAGATTTAGGTAACATTAATTTTTCTCTTCTTTACAGCCCTCTTTGGGAAATGGTGCAGGATGGAATTGACCTCAAAAGCATTAAATGGACTCAGCACTGAGAAAACAAGCTCTGTCCATGGACTAGACGGATGTGGATTAAAATGCATTTTCTGTACATTCCTGAACAAAAATCATGCAGCACTTTTCTGTTTTTTTGTCACTTGCAATTTAGCTGGAAAACTATCTTTTCTGGTAACTGTCTTATAAAGCCAAAATGAAACAAGCATTTATTCTGGAGAAAGGCAGGATGATATCAAACCCATTACATTTATACTTACCCACAGAAATTTATGCTGAGACATAATTTATTTCAAAATGTATTTCTTAATATGAAAAATGAGATCAGCGTGTTACTCCTGTGTTTGTGGGATCCTGGTGAGAGGTTCCTTCTCAAGCATCCTGTATAGCTGTTCTGCTTGCAGTACAGACCTGTTGGTAGGCCTCCAGTTCATTTTGTTTGAGGCAAGTACCCCTGCAACTGCAGATGTTTTTGTGCTGCTTAAATATTTTGTGAAATTCTCACACAGTAAGAAGTTCAGTGTTTCTAGAGGAAAAGGATGCCTCAGTGTGGCTATGTGCCTTCACAGTTAAGTTGTATGTGGAGTTAAGAATTTTTTTACCAAAAAAAATGTGTTTTGCTATTTTCCATCATTCTTTTTTTTTGGGGGGGTGGAAGGAAGGTGGGTGATGCTTGCACAGGCCAGTGTGCATCAATCCAAAACATTTTTCAGTGTTACAGAACTTAAAATACAATGATGATGCACTTTGCTATCCCTTCTACTGTGTTTTTTTCCATGCATTTTTTATATGAAAAGGAAAACTTGAATGACCGTGAGAGGGGTATATGCAGAATATGTCAGCTTCAGTTGCAATACCAGTTTAGTTGGAACTTTGGTGGCGGTGGTGGGGAAGCACATGAAGTGCAGTGTTTTCTTTCTCTTTCTTTTTTTTTTTTTTTTTTTTTTTTTCATTTGTAGTGAGTCCTTTGACATTACTTTGCTTATGGACACTTGGCTTCTGTCAATTTTGGGAGCCTTGCTCAGTTGAGCCTCAGTGTTTTGTTTTTAGATAAGAACATGTGGATTTCTCTGCGTGCCAGAGTTTACTTCTATTTGAGACTTCCACAGGAACCCATTCCCTGCAAGTGTTGGGGAGAAGTGTCTGTAAAATGGGTTTGAGATGAATTCATATCAATGTTTCTCCTTTCTTATTTTTTTGATGTTTCCAGTAGGAAATTTAACCTAGTATTATGAAGTGCCTTTGTATCAGTTGCATAAGCAGACAGCTCTCAGATTAGTTGGTTGGTTGATGGATGCTGTAGTAGCTGTTGAATTTAATATAGCTTACAAACAATATGTCACCAGTTCTGGATGGTTTCTGTGTTGAGGATAAACCACTTGATGTAGAAGCTAAAGCTAAGTCTCATGGGGTGGATTGTATTACAAAAGCTTGTTTGTTTTTCTGTTACCAAGGGCAGATTTGGTTGTTTGTAATGTGAAGCTAATCCTGAATTGTTCTATTTGAAATTATCAGCTTTAGCAGCTTTAATATTGTAGGACTCGCACCTTATGTTTCATCACAACACTTTTAAAACTTCCATATGCATAACTGGGTTTTAGAGGTGTTTGTTTCATGTTTTATCCTTGTGCCATGTATGGTTTCTGGATTAAGCATGTAATAGGACTTTGCCAGTGTGTTTTGGAACTATATGTTTATGAAATTGTTCTTTGTGTTTCATGGATGATAAAAATGCAGATAAGACTTAAACTTGGCTACTTTCAATCTCTGTTAGTGATTTTATAAACTTAGAGTAATATAAAGAAAAAAGTTTAGGGCACTAATTATTTTAGGGGGGATCCTCCTTTCTGGCTGAGCCTCTGCAGTATAATCATTAAGTTGCCAAGTTGCAGCCTCCCATTAGAGAGCAGTGAAAGATAGATTCCTAATTTTTCTGTGAACGCTTATACAAGCCCTTTCTGTCATCTAGTCGACATTTGACTTTTGATGAGTCACTCCTCTCAAACTTAATGTCCAATCTGATCTAATATATTTTTGAAAACTCACATAGCCTAGTTTGTGATTATTTGGAGAAAAGGAAACTCAAATCTTGAAGATCCTTAGTGCCTTTTATATACTAATATTTCAAATATAAATGCTACATGTAAAGGTTTGGGCAACTCATTCACACTGTTAACTAATGTTTGCTTAAAAATGCTTATAGGTCAAGATGTGGAAAAATTAGTAATGGAGATAATTCTCTCTCGTGAGAGAAATAAGGATGAATGTCTAGTTCTAAACCACTGAATGCAGTTAAAGCTTTTTGTACAGGGAAGTAAACTTGTTTGGAAGCGGGGATGTTTACAAACGGAACCACTTGTAACCCAAAGCTGTGGGGCTTTGTGGGCTTTTGGGGTGATTAATTGGAGCCATCTGCAGGACATTAATAATATGAGTTGAAAAAGGTGAGGATTTGGTGTCATGATTCTGTGAGAGTCATAAAAATTGAGCCAGTAACAGACAGGAATGAAATAAACTTTCAGTAGTGTAAGATAGTTAGGAAATATGCAAGGAAAGCAAAAAAATGCACGTGATGGGTTTTAGCACTTCTAAAAGCTGACAGAAAATAACACGTAACTACAAAAGCAATGTGTCTCCAGGAAGGCTAATACAGAATTAGACAGTTACCTGTTTTAGACTTGCGGAGGCAGAGAAGAAGAGGGTGGGTTAAAAGATTTGTTGACAGTGTTATACAGCCAGCCAAAAACTGTTATTGGGGATTTTTAAAATGACAAAGTAACATAAAAGCTCCCAGCACAATATTGCCTCAATTTGGATCCCATATCTGCCTGATTAACTAGACTGATGTTTCTGCTGTGACTTCAGTTACTTTCCAACTGCTTTCAGGTCAAATTGGTTTTGCTAATAGTATGTACACCATGTGCTTGGAAAAGGTACAGTTTCACAAAGCTGAGTTCCCCAAAGTTGGCCTTAATAGATCTTCACCACTGAAGACAGTTTTGATTAAATCTCAGGATGGTAACTAAGGTTCCACATTGGAAGAAAGTGAATGTCACTTTTCAAAATGGACAAGCTGAATGCGTGGAAGAACTGAGCACTGACAGCTGATCTTTCACACTCCTGTCCAAAAGAGTAATGAAAAAAGTATGGTACAAGATACTCTAATAAGAAGTAAAGCTCTTTCTTTAAACAATCAAAGTGGTTTTGTGCTAAGTAGGTGTAGTAAAACATTTAAACAGAGGATTTAATTTAGGGATGTGATGTATTTTTTAAAATAACTATACAGTTGTCAATACAGCAATTTGAAACAAATATCTGATTTATAGATTTCAAGTTCAGATGCAAATGAGGAATGAAAAAAATCTGGGAAAGTTCTGTAAGGATTATTTCTACTGAACATTTGTAAAAATGATCTGTGAACAATTAAAACTTGCAGTTGGCACATAGTAGGAAAAAAAAAGTAGTACAAGTTATTTGATAAGCTGGATTCATTCATCCGAAATCCATCCTTGTACAGAGGGATGAATAAGATCAGAGATTATGGTTCCCTCAAGCTTTACTTAAAAATGTGTTCATTCTATCATCCTGCTCCAGTTTTGATTTAGGCAGAGGGCACAGATAAATTAGCTCTTTCAGAACTTTCAGAATTTTCCTAGTACGTCATAAATACAAATCCCACTCTTTTCCAATATCCTTCTCTGCTTGTCCCTGACATGCATGATATGAGGGTGCATGGAGGACATCATTCTCATTCATACTTTGTCTTTTAATCTTCTGCCATCCAGTGTTTTGCTTTCCAGAGGTACTGTGTTTTCTTTTCCCTCTGTTGTTGGTGTCTAACTGCATTATGATGCCAATTCCTTTTTGGCCACTTGGCATGCTCCCAGTAGCAGCCCAGGATTTGGTTCCTTCTCATCCAAAGTACAAACAAATTTGCTTCTATTACTCTTGAATAAACTAAATATTGTCTCTACATGAAAATTTGGGTATGGCTGTGAAGACACTGAGGTCTGATTTGTGAAGGTAATCCATGTTACATGTATCTGTGCTAGACTTGGCTCTAATTGAACTGCAGCACAGACCGTAACATCTGAGGTGCTGGCTTCAGCCCTGCAAGGACACAGACTGGCCTGCAGCTGGCCAGGCCATCATGACTCACTCTCCAACACCCTTCATGCACTTGGTATAGATACAGTCTAGAGACCTAAATGCGAATGATAGCAGTTGGTCTTATATATATTTTTGCTGGTCCACACAGCAAATGTCACATGTTTCTTCAGGGACTGGAGCATCTCTCCTATGGGGAGAGGCTGAGAACTGGGACAGTTCAGCCTGGACAAGAAGTGGCTCAGAGGGTGTCATCAGTGTCTATAAATGCCTGAAGGGAGGGTGCTGAGAGGACAGGGCCAGGCTCTTTTCAGTGATGATGCCCATGGATGGGACCAGAGGCAATGGGCACAAACACACGTGAAAGGGACCCTCTGAACATAAGCAAACGTTTCTATGCTGGAGGGGAGGGGAGAGGGTGGCCGGGTTGAGCACTGGCACAGGTTGTGGAATCTCTCTCCTTGGAGATATTAAAAACTGTCTGGACATGGTGCTGGGCAACCTGTGCTGGGTAGCCCTGCTTGAGTTGGCTCAGATGTTTTCCAGAAATCCCCTCCAGCCTAAAGCGTTCTGCTGATTTGTGAAGTGAACCAGGCCTTATTTCAGCAGCAAAAAATAATATGGTGACTCAATGTGTTGCATGAAAGCTGAACGAACACTCCTTGTTTTCTTCTGATCCGCGATCTCCAGCACTGCCCTTCTGTTATCCCACATGAGGCCCTGAGCTACTAGTGCTCCTGGTTCCCCTGGCATATTCTGGGCAGTTTGCCACTACATCCCAGGCATGGCAAGCCCAGTGGTGGATGCCTCTGGTGGTTTCCTCTGCGTGTGCAGACACTAGCACTGGCAGCTGTCACAACCAATATTAACAGATGAATTACAGGATGTTACATATAGCAAACTGTGAGCTTTGTGTATGGAGAGGGCCCACCTTGACCCAGGACACGGCTAACGAGATGAAAGGGAGGTGTTAGCATGACAGAACTGATACATTTTCAGGGCAACTGTACCATAAATGGAAACATTATAAAAACAGTAAAGCCAAGGCTAACAAGGAGAAGATTTGGGCTGTGCATTGGAAAGGTATGAGGGTGGTGAGGAAAAAGAACCTGGGAGGAGTGAGAAGGGATACAAACCATGGGGTGGTAGTGTGGGGTCCCTGCTGAGAGGCCTCATCCTGACACCTCAGGACAAAGTGGCCTGGCCCCTGCTGCTGCTAGGTGATGAGAAACCGCCAAGCCAACCCAGCTGATGGACTGTCAGAGCCAGTGGGAAAAAATAAATTGCTATATAGTACTGAACGAGTACTGTTCAGTTTTGGGCCCCTCGCTACAAGAAGGACATGGAGGTGCTCGAGCGAGTCCAGAGAAGGGCAATGAAGATGGTGAAGGGTCTGGAGAACAAGTCCTACGAGGAACAGCTGAGGGAGCTGGGACTGTTTAGCCTGGAGAAGAGAAGGCTCAGGGGCGACCTTATTGCACTCTATGGGTACCTGTAAGGAGGCTGTAGCGAGGTGGGGGTTGGTCTATTCTCCCACGTGTCTGGTGACAGGACGAGGGGGAATGGGTTAAAGTTGCACCAGGGGAGGTTTAGGTTGGATATTAGGAAGAACTTCTTTACTGAACAGGTTGTTAGTCACTGGAATAGGCTGCCCAGGGAAGTGGTTGAGTCACCATCCCTGGAGGTCTTTAAAAGACGTTTAGATGTAGAGCTTAGGGATATGGTTTAGTGGAGGACTTGTTAGTGTTAGGTCATAGGTTGGACTCGGTGATCTTGGAGGTCTCTTCCAACCTAGACGATTCTGTGATTCTGTGATATGATGTGCTTATTTTTGTTTGTTTCTTGCAGGAGGCTAGGCAGTTTTTTATTATTATTATTATTATTATTATTATTATTATTATTATTATTATTATTTCCTCCTCTGTTAGAAATGAAAGCTACAGCATTATCCATGTCCTTCGAGGTGCTATGACGGATTATGTCCTGAGGAGCGTTAGCTGCTCTTCAGGTTAGGATGCTCTCTGGTTATGTGCACTGCAAGTAAATTTAATCAAGCAAAGTGCAAATACAGCAAAGGGAAGTTGCAACCAGAAGGGTAGTGATTCAGGGTAATCTGACTTAATTCTACAATGTTTCTAAGTGAAGAAGTCAGGAACAACCTGCCTCCCCAGGGCTCTTATATTCGTTAAAAATTTGATGCCTCTGCTTCCTCAGCAGTTACACCCATGCTCACTTGTACTGCCTTTAATTTCTAGAAAACGTGTCATATCGTCATTGTACTACTATTGTGCCGGAGCCAACAATACAGATCATCCAGTATAGATCCGACGTTGCTCTGTCCAGCCTTCTGCCTCTGACTTTGCCTTACAAAAGGGCAACGGTGCCCTCATAGACACGCGCAGCCGCCCCGCCCCACCCCAGCCACCTCCGAGACGGGGCGCGGCCCTCGCGCTGCGCATGCGCCGGCTGTCCCCGCTCTCGGCCCCTTCCGCCCCGGGCAGGACGGGGGCGGGGCGGGATCCGGGGGCCGCCGCGCGCACCGCGAGGCTCCGCCCCCTCCGCCCGCCGAGCTCAGGCCCCGCCCCTCCCTGGCGGCGCCGCAGCGAGGCGGCCATTTTGTGGCGCTGCGCGGTCGGTGGTGCTGGGCTCGGCGCGCAGCGGGGCCCGGGGGCGGTTTCGCTCCGCTCTAACCCTTTGTCCCGTGCAGAGCCCTCGGTAAGAGCGCGGCGGCGCCCGGGCGGGCCGGGCCCGCGCCTCCCGTCCGCCCCGCGCTGCGGGCCCGCGGCGTGGCCAGGCCAGGCGAGGCGAGGCGAGGCGAGGGGAGGGAGGCCGGGCGCGGCGCGGCTGGCACGCGGCTCCGC
>NC_048912.1:1339153-1417995 GCF_011077185.1 Oxyura jamaicensis
GGGGTAGCGGCGGGGCCGGGTCCCGGCGGGGGCTGCGGCGGGAGGTGCGCACCCGGGGAGGGGCCGTCGGCGAAGCCCGGCCCCGGCGGCGTCAGGAAGCGGCGCGGGGCCGCTCCCGGCCGGCCCCGGCGGGGCTCTGCGGGGGGCGTCCGCGGCTGCTCCGCGCCCGGCCCCGGGGACGAAGCGGAGCGAGCGCTCTGTGCGTTGCGGGGAAAAAAGCCCCTGGTGGCTGCGGTGTTGTCACCGCGCCTCGGTGTAACCCTGTGAGCGTTAGGAAGGCTGCCGTACAGTAATTTCAGTCTGCTTTCCAATAATAAAAATCTTCTCTGGGGTAAGAAACGTGTATTGAAGCGGGTCCCCCTGAACTGCCTCGAAAAATCTCTCAGCTCTTGTTTTACTAGTCGTTCCTAAACTTATCCATTCTTCTTAGCGACTTCCTTATCCACCTCGATGTGCTGGGTTTAGGCAGGAATATCGTCAGGTTGTTTCCTCGGTGCGCTCCTTCAAAGGTTGCTTCATCAGGGGTTTTGTGTTCACTGGATGGTGGATATTCATGCATAGCCGACGACAGGGTGTTGTGGTGACCCTCTCCCATGAAGTTGCAGAGGTACGGCGTTGAACCACCAGTGCTCTGGTCGATGTTTGCTTTGTTAACATGCTCTTACATGTCAGGTTGACTGGAAGGGATGTCTTAATGAGAGTGATGGGTGTTCGTTGAGAGAACTCAGAGTTGTAAACAAAAGCAGTTGATGCTTGCTGGAAAGCTTAAACAAACAGCAGATTCTTTTATGAAGAATACCGACCACTTGGTTCGTGTTGTGTTTCACATTGTAGCGTGTTGTCTTAGTCCTCTACAAATCTTCAGTTTGTCAGAAGGAACACCTGCAACGTTGTGGTTGCTTGACTGGAAGTATCTCAAATGACTTTTTATTTGGAAAGTTCCTTGTGCATGAAAGATTATCTGCTTTTTGCAAAGCAGATATGCATTTGCATGAAACTGTTTTTCAGGTTGTTAACATTTTTTCTTACCTGCGTTGTAAATTACTGTTTAAAACTGCTAGAAATGAAAGTATATAGCTGATTATATAGTTGAATTCTCTAATATGGGATTGCCTGCTTTTCGTAAAGGTATAATAAAAAAGTCTTATTTTCATAAATACATTTGCCATTTTAATATGAGTCCGGAGAGCATAGTTTTGTCTTCTCATCTGTGAGTCTGCTGTTAAATGTCCTTGAAGATCTGTGAATATCTGTGCTTGTTTTAATTCCCTCTGTTAGGGAGTCTGTGGATGGTTTAGTAGTAATTCTGTCTGTAACTTCACTCTGATAAGGATGCTTATAACTGAAAACTGCTTGTTTGGGTTTTGTGAGGAGGAGGCAGTTAGTTTTTTAGCATGGTTCTTTTCTGGGTAGTGTTCCACCGAAGGAAAATTTCAGCATAAGGTGGTCTGCCAAGCAATGAAAGAGTAAGAGGTTTTCCGTCCCTTCTTTTAAATAAAAAATGTATATGTTGCTACTTAAACTCTTTGACTTTTTTTTTTTTTGCGAGTTGTAATCCTAGGGAAGACAGTTTGTACTTTCAAAGGTGTTCATTTCGTCAGGGTTGGATTATAAAATGGCAGATTACAAAGTATGGTATCTCACAGGGAGGTCTTATGGTGTGCTCTATTGAGGTGACTTGCCTAGAGGTGTCTGTGAAATGTTGCTTATTTTCACCAGTTTGCATGACTCCTGAAGAGTTTTTCACGTGCAGCCGTAGGGAGACTGAGTTATGGGTTTTCTTGCTTTTTTCAAGTAAGAAAATGCCCCATTGGAGAAAGAAATATTGATGGAGCAACAGCTTGTTAAAAATCAGAATTTTTAAGTCTTTGCTTCTTAACCTTTGCCTTTGAAAGAGTGACTTGTTCATCTATTAGAACTGGGAAAACTTGAAAGATTCTTTGAATGTTTTCTGGTTCTTCCTATATTCTTTGAAGAAGGCATGTATTTGTGTCATGAACTATATAGCAACTGCAATGCAGTTATCAAAAAGTGATACAGGGATAAGGTATTAGAAAATGCACTCTTACTCTTGTGTCTGTTCTATGTCACAGTGCCTTGTGGTGGTCACAGGTTTGAACTTTCTGTATATACAGTTCTTTGTGGACTGTTACTGCTGTTGTGTTGCCTGCATTGATTTTTGCCTCCATTTATTCTTTATTGCAGTCTAAAAGTTGGTTTTAATTGGTTGCCCACAGGATTGGCTTGGCTTCTGCTACTTGTTAAGAAAAAAACATCTGTCTTTGCAGGTAAGAGACTTTGAATTGAAGACTTCTTTCTATGCTTATTGAGTATATCATAAGAAATAATTGAAGCTTTTGGAATCTGTGAATTGGTATCAGAACATTTGGGTCAAATTATCTGTAGCTGGTCTTATTCCTTTGACTCCCATTGGTGATGGCTGTTCCGGCAGTGTTGTTCTTGTAAAATAGAATTTTCTGCCAAACTAACATTTTTGTTGTTTCATCAGCATGTGGTAGTCTGTAACATTCCCTAAGTTATTCTGCACTGTCTGAAAATGTAGCTATTGGAGTGCGGAAGTTAATTCAGAAGGAATTGGATCTATTTTGCTTTTGCAGTATTTAAAGGGATCAGATAATTATCTGTCATCTAATTCAAATTATGCTAATCTAATGCGTTAATTTCAACATTAAAAAAAAATCCCCAAACCAAATAAAAGCTGTAGCCTGCAGTCTTAGGCATTGCTACATAGTCCCAGCCTGGGTACTTTAAATTCTTGCTACAGCAGCAATGTTATTCCAGTTCTTAGCCTTCATCCAGGAACTGCCAGGTACATTGTGTGTGTACCATGTAGGCATTGAACTTCATAGGGAATAGGTTGCATCTTCTAACCTTGTCCTGAATTGAAAAAATACATGCATCTTAAAAGGCTAGTCCAGTGTTGTTTTATCAGTTGATGCATGTGACCCAGCTTTTGTTTGTTTTACTGACTAGCGCCTAGAGGGAAGAAACCATCTTGTATGCACCCTTTTGTACTGTAACATCTACGTTTTAAAAGATGGTGCTGTCAACATGCAGTTAAGATTGATCAGATGACTTGGATTAATTCTAGACAACTCTTTACTTTCTGTTTCTGACCTCAACTTGTTAATGGGGATGGCTTGTCCACAGTAGAACTTGAGGATTGAGTCTCCAAGAGCTCAAGCATACAAAACAACAACAAAAAAAAGCATTTGCCTTAAAGTATCTGTTTATACAGGAGGAAAAGCAGGCAGCCTGAGAATTGCTCTTATAGCCCAACAAACTGCCTTCAGTACATACCTTAGAGGCACTAACAGCCCGTTCTGTGCCTGGTGTTGCCTCTGCATGTATATTTGTCTTTACCAAGTGATCTGTGAAATACTTGACAGGACTTTGCTTTTAGTGTTAGTTTGAAAATTAGAGCGAGTAACTTACTGTTTCCTAAGTGCATTTTGAAATAAATCTGACTTGTATGTAAAAATGTGAAATTCGGCCCTTTTGTTATTACTCTGATTTTTATTATTTAAAACACAGAAGCAAAACTATTGCTTATTTTTAAAGCAGTGAAATCCTGATAAGTGTTGCAGCAGTTATGTTTTGATTTTTTTTGACAAAAATGTTACAACTTTCATGCCATGTCCCTGTTAGCTCTTGTTTAATATTGAGCACTTGTTTAGTGCCATGGATGGCATTAGTTACTCAGAGGTCACTGCAGCTAGTTTTTCTAGTGACTATATGCCTCTGTCGCTGTGTTCTTTTGTCAGGAGTGATTGAGTGGACCTAAATAGTACACTAAGTAATAATACTTTATGATATTTCTTAGCATTTATAAGGAAGCTTTGAATTCAGTGCAAGACTGAGCTGCTTGTATTATCCCAGAAGCTATGTCAGTGTTTTCAGATGCTTGAACTCCTAAGAATTATTTTCGGAGTCTTACCTGTTAATTTGCCTTCTGGGTTAGGTTCACAGAAGCTAGTAAATGAGTAAATAGTTACCTATAACAGGCTGTTGATTCTGATGTATTTTACCTCAGCACATCTGAGGAGAAATTCTTTCCCAAGATGGCTTTGTTCAACTAATGGCCAGATCAGATTGTCATGTCTTTTACATTAGTAAGGAAGTGGCTGTGAAAAAGTAATCTTCATTTAATAGAAAAACCTTAAAATGCCTGATTCCTGATGCATAAAAACTTTCAAAATTAATTTATTTGTATAATAGGTAATACAGAAAAATGTAAGCCTCTTAGCAAGTTCTACTATTATTATGCTATTTTAGTTTTTTAAAGCATAAATGCAGAAACAGGGTTGCTTTTATAACCCTTGGTTGTCTCAGGATCATTTAATTTGAAAACAGTCCTGTAGTATAATCTGGTAAACTTTTATTTGGCAGTTGCCTTTAGTGTGGCTTCCTTAAAGTAAGCAGAATTTTAATTTTAACTCCAATTTCAGAGGTTGCTGCTGATGCTAGGCAAATTTAAAATAAAGCTACAGAATCACTGAAAAATATTGTGGTTTTAAAACAGTAGAGAAGGTCTCATGATTTATTAGATGTGTACTTACCATAGATTGTTCTTTGACCTGTTTTTCACGTGGACTTTTTTCCTGTTGGAAAGTGATTGGGCAATGAAATTATTCTCTAGTTAAATGTGTGACTAGAAGAGAGAAATGCAAAGTGTTGCTTTATTATGTTGCTGTGAGTAGGGAGAGTTGCTTTTTAAAAAATAATCCTTGAGGGTTAGCACATATTTCCCTTTCTGTTGCTGTCATTCCTTGGTGAAGTAGGGGGTTTTCTAGTGGTATGTAGAGGTAGATTTTTCAGATGTTTTCATGTTCATCTTGGAAGTTCCAGTGTATTGTTCAGGACGGTCTAGCAAGGAATCAGATGTTCACTGGGCAGAGCAGCAGAGCTGATGCTGTGCCAAGGAGCTTCTCGGCTATTGGCAAGGGTCTCCCCATGCTTGGCTCCTGTCAGCTGGATGTGGGCCTGTGCCCTCTAACAGCGGTGTGTTGCTTGAGGCCATTACTACACAGAAGGGGTTCACTCTGGTTTATGGAAAACAGAACAAAATACTGAAGTACTCATTTGAGTAACCATCATGCAAACAGAAGAACTGACTCAGTTCTTCCCTGTGGAAGAATTATTTCTGTTGTTTTCATTAAATACTGAGTTCAGCCTTATGCCACGTGGTTAAATTGTTGGATAGTGACTTTACCTAGTAGTTTAGGATGTAATCAAGGTGTTTCTACTCTTAAACTGTTTGGAAGACCTGGGCAGGCAAATGTGCTGACTGTAAAATTGGTTACAGGGATACACTACTCAACTGAATGTGAATGTTATGAGGTAACTATCAGTTGGTTGTATCTTTGGTGTATAGCCTAAAAGATGGTCTTTCTGGTGGTGCTATGCCTATTGGTGTTGCATTGTATCATCTGGTTCATCCTCAATTTCAAATGTCTATTGAATATTTTAATGCCACTTACGTATGACCTTAGAGGTCTTCCATGCAGTTGCTGAACTGCTTTGTACTCTAGGAAGTCAAGAATCAAGAAGCTTCAGAGGTAAGGTGGTTCAGATAAAACAAGGCGCTACTGCTGAGCATTTAGGGTGAGAGGCTGGCTTCTGAACTGGTGAATTGTGTTAGTGTTTTTATGCTGCTTTCAGACTTTAGTGTAGCTGTGTCAAGAATATGTGAGAACTACCTAGTTTTCTGTTTATCCTGTATTTCTAATGTGACCTCAGGATGTTCTTTAGAATGTATACAAGGTAACTTGAAATGTAGATGTTCAAAATTAATTTTAAGCGTCCACTAGCCTCAGCTGCAGAGGTAGAAGTCATTTACTAAGCCATAGATTGAAAATGCAGTATTATAGAGAATATCTACAACTATTTAAAAAAAAAAAAAAATATGGCCTGGTTTTGGGAAGTCTTCAAGGCCATATATCCAGCTAGGATATGCATATGTTCAGGTGGGGCCTATATAGTCACAAAATGTCCGGGGCTAGTTTATAGCTGTTAGTTTCACTGTTGGCTAGACCTCTTGCTTCTGCTAGGAGTAAAATATTGCTATAATGCAGATGGCCTCTGTCAGGATGGGTAGTGATTCATGCTGTTGTCCATAATGGGTTTTTGTTCATAACTTCCTGTATGTTCTCAGTCCTCTTCACCTGGCTGGAGATAAAATCTCTCACCAAGTGAAAAAAAGACTTTTTATTGCTCATAGGCGTATGGAATTCTTGGCAGTCACTTTGCCAGGTACAGTGGATACCATCTCAGTGTATGGTAACTTAATTTTGTTTGGCTAAAATGCATTTAGCTTATGTTCCATTAAATACTCAACTATTGATATGATAGTTGTAATTATGCTGTTCCCCTTTTTTTTTTTTTCCACTGACACTTGTGGGTCTCGGTTTAACAGCTTTGGAATTTCTAGTGCAAAATGTATACTAATTGTTTTGGTAAATGTTTAATACTTCAGTCTGTGTGAAGTAAACAAACACAAATAAAGAACTTGGAATATAAACATGCTTAATCTTTGCAAGATGTTAGGAGTATGTAAACAAATGTAGTAGATGGTGTCTGTAGGTAATTGCATGGTGTCATAAACAGTAGTCTGACATAGCCGTTGCCTTTTCTCATCTGCAGGTGTGTGTTGTTTCAGCGCAGCATGGCTGTGGTCATCCGCTTGCAAGGTCTCCCGATTGTGGCGGGGACCATGGACATTCGCCACTTCTTCTCTGGATTGACCATTCCTGATGGGGGCGTGCATATTGTAGGGGGTGAACTGGGTGAGGCTTTCATCGTTTTTGCCACTGATGAAGATGCAAGGCTTGGTATGATGCGCACAGGTGGTACAATTAAAGGGTCTAAAGTAACACTATTACTAAGCAGTAAAACCGAAATGCAAAACATGATAGAACTCAGTCGTAGGCGTTTTGAAACTGCCAATCTAGATATGCCACCAGCAAATGCTAGCAGGTCAGGACCACCACCTAGTTCTGGAATGAGTGGAAGGGTTAACTTGCCCACTACTGTACCTAACTTTAATAACCCTTCTCCTAGTGTAGTAACAGCTTCTACTACTGTGCATGAGAGCAATAAAAACATATCCACATTTTCTACTGCCAGTATGGGGACTGCACCTCCAAATCTTGGGAGTACCTTTGGTAGCCCAACGTTTAGCTCAACTATACCTAGTACTGCATCCCCAATGAACACAGTACCTCCTCCACCAATCCCTCCTATTCCAGCTATGCCATCTTTGCCGCCAATGCCTTCTATTCCCCCAATCCCTGTTCCTCCTCCTGTGCCCACACTGCCTCCTGTTCCTCCGGTTCCCCCAATACCCCCTGTGCCCCCTGTACCCCCAATGACACCTATGCCTCCCATATCGGGAATGCCTCCTATGAATCCTCCACCCGTAGCACCTTTACCCACTGGAATGAATGGGTCTGGAGCAGCAGTGAATATGAACAGCGGCTTGAATCCATTGTTTATTGGTCCCATGAATCCTGTAAATCCTATCCAGATGAATTCTCAAAATAGTGTCAAACCAATTCCAATCAATCCAGACGATTTGTATGTCAGCGTTCATGGAATGCCCTTTTCTGCAACAGAATCTGATGTGAAAGACTTTTTCCTTGGGCTCCGTGTGGATGCAGTCCATATGCTGAAGGATCATGTAGGTCGAAATAATGGAAATGGACTAGTTAAGTTCTTTTCTCCTCAAGATACATTTGAAGCACTGAAGCGAAACAGAATGCTGATGATTCAGCGCTATGTTGAAGTTAGTCCTGCAACAGAGAGACAGTGGGTGGCTGCTGGAGGCCACATAACTTTCAAGCAAACCATGGGTCCCTCTGGGCAACCACACCCTCCTCCTCCACAGGCTCATTCTAGGTCCAAATCTCCTAGCGGACAGAAAAGGTCACGGTCTAGATCTCCCCATGAACAGGGTTTCTGTGTTTATTTGAAAGGTCTTCCATTTGAATCGGAGAATAAACATGTAATAGATTTTTTTAAAAAGCTGGATATAGTTGAAGACAGCATCTACATAGCTTATGGACCTAATGGGAAGGCAATTGGAGAGGGTTTTGTTGAGTTCAGAAATGAAGCTGATTACAAAGCAGCTTTGTGTCATCATAAGCAGTACATAGGGAATCGCTTTATTCAAGTTCATCCAATTACTAAAAAGGCAATGTTAGAAAAGATAGAGCTGATTCGTAAAAGATTGCAGAACTTCAACTATGACCAGAGAGAAATCATCATGAATGCTGAGGCAGAGTCAGGTTTGCCAAAATTGTGTGCACATATATCTAATATTCCGTACAATATAACAAAAATGGAAATCCTTCAGTTTCTAGAGGGACTGGCAGTAGAAGAAAACTCTGTACAAATTCTAGTTGATAATAATGGGCAAGGCTTAGGACAAGCACTGGTTCAGTTTAAAGCTGAAGATGATGCTCGTAAGGCAGAGCGTTTGCACCGTAAAAAGCTGAATGGAAGAGATGTTGTTTTACGTTTGATTACTGTAGAAGAAATGAGAGATATTGAGAGAAACCCACAGTCTCAAGGGAAAAAGATACTTAAAATACCAATACAAGGAAATGCAGCTGTGCCTGGAGCACAGGCTCCTGCTGCGGAGGAGCATGCCTTCTTGGGGGGGAATCCTAAAGAAGCGAACAATGGTCCTCCATTTAATTTCCCTGGTAACTTTAGTGGGTCTGGCACATTTGGCCCGCCTCTGCCGCCACCTGGATTAGGTGGCTTTCCTGATGCTAGACCAGGAATACCCGCAGTCGCAAGTAGCGGTTTGCCCGGGGCAGGTATTGAGGTCCCAGGTTTTGCAGGTGGTCCTGGTAATTTGAGTGGACCGTCAGGTTTTGGAGGGGGCCCACAGAGTTTTGGTAATGGTCCTGGCAATTTAAGTGGACCCCCCAGTTTTGGTGGTGGTCCTCCAGGAATTGCTGGTGGTCTTGGGCATTTAAGTGGACCTCCAGGGTTTGGACCTGGACCAGGAAATATACATATTAGTGGACCCCCTGGTTTTGGAACAGGGTCTGGGAAGCCAGGACCAACTGTCATTAAAGTGCAAAATATGCCCTTTACTGTTTCGGTGGATGAAATTCTGGATTTCTTTTATGGTTACCAAGTGATCCCTGGTTCAGTGTGCTTAAAATACAATGAGAAGGGCATGCCCACAGGAGAAGCGATGGTTGCATTTGAGTCTCGTGATGAAGCAATGGCAGCTGTTGTTGATTTAAATGACAGGCCTATAGGCTCAAGAAAAGTAAAACTTGTTTTAGGGTAGCTGTTAATATGAAGTAGTTGTAGAATAGATATTCATAGTGCTGTGATAAATGCATCCGGATTGGTTTTTATAGTATTTCCAGGATAGAACCTGTGGATTGTTTAAACTGTAAACCAGACTTGTTTTGATAAGACAGAGCACTGGGTTAGCCATTACAGAAGAAACACTGCAAGGATATGCGCGCAGTGGATTTTCCCGTACAAATGTGTGGAGAAGGTAGGCAGATTGTTTTTCATCATAGAGGTTTGGTGAACTATACTGGACACAGTGCTTATCAAGGAACCTAGACTGGTTTTATGTAGTTTCGGATAAGGGAAATAGATGAAGTCAGTGAAGCTCTTCAGTGGGTGCTCTTGTAAGCCATTGTAAAATAGATAGCTATTTCTAGATTTGGTTAAAAGCTGGCTGAATTTGCTTTGTTTACAGGTCAAAGCTTTGTTTAAAGTCCTGATTTTACCCTTCAATTGAATGAATTCTCAGTGTACACAGATTCATTGTTTTGTGTATGTATCTTTATTTTTTTCCAAGATTCTCGCTGTACGAACAGTTGAATTATGCCCATTGCTGATATGTCTACCGAACTAATTCCTTTAAGTATGAGCAGAACCGTTCTGTAAAATTCAAGCTGTTTTTTGTGGAATAACCTTTAGTTATTTATATATTGCAATTATAACTGTGCAGAATAAGACTTTTGCCACAAGTATAGCTAACCTCAAACATCATATGAGTTTTATAGTACACTTAAAACATTTTCAGTAGAAGTAACAACTTGAAAATACTCATTATTGTTTAAGTAGCTTGATTTGTTAGGATTATATGAACCAGTTGGGATGGGATCTTTGACACTAGTTGGATATTGATGTTGTATTTCTCATGTGTCTTTTGAACTACTTACATAGAGTCTCTGCTAAGAGAACCAAAGTGGTGATTATTAGTAGAAGATTGGAGTCCAGCTAAAGTTTTAAATTAGTTTATATATGAAAGAAGCTTTTATCTTCAGCAACTCTGTCGTGAATTATTGCTATGAGTGAATTCAGAGAAAATTTATTTTTTTCCAAAACTTGAAAATACTGAGTTTACTATATATTTTTGCAATAAACTTGTGCTGTTGTATTTAAAGTCTGTAAAGAGTTGCCATTTTCTTTGCTGTGCAGTAAAACCTTTCATGGAAAAATGGAGAATTGGAAAGGAAGTAATTCACAAGTTGGAAAGTTTCTACTTTTGGTTCATCCTTGCTTGGCTTATGATCAATTTTAAGACTTGGGCATTGCCTGAAAAATCCTGTTATTCCCTGCAAATCATTGTACTTAAACATGGTAATCTCTAAACTGTTTTGGTTTTTTGGACAAGAAAAACAGTGCCTTTTGGTGTTGCATATCATGGAACACTGAAGTGTGTTGTCAGGCAAAATTGAGAGGTGCAAGTGGCAACAGTTTTATTCATGTGGTATGTAGGAGAGATTTGGAACCTGTGCGGCGCTGCATCCTGAGAGGATTTCACAGTACAGGAATATGTGGAAGGATTGTATAAAGGTGTACTTCAATAAAGAGGCGGTCACATTACACAGATGCTTCTGTAATTCATTAGCATAATTTTGTTTTTGACAGATTATTAGGTGGTCCCAACTTTGGAAAAGTCATGTGATTTGTAAATACTGTTTAAAATTAAGCCTCCTGTTAATAAAACTGTCTGTCTCTGAAGCTTCATGTTATGCGTTTCAACAGTCTTTGGGAGTAATGTTTCAACAGCAGATCTGTTTTTCTTTCAAAGTCTGAAAGTACTCTTGCTGATGTCAGAAAGATGTGTGCTTAGGAGTCAAGCCTTTCAGTTTATTTTTAAAATTTTGCTCTTTGTTTTTTAAACAACTTTTATTAAAGTTTCATACTATATTGGAGTTACTTGGGTGCTTGTTTCTTCATGTTTCACATTAGAATAAAATTACTGAAAAGGAAAACGTGGCTTCATTGTTCACAGAACTGATTTAAGATACTAGCATGTGTTGACTTGCAGAAACTGGTGATAACTTTTTCAAGTTTAAATGAATCACAGCAATGCTTGCCTTGTTGTGAAATGTAATTAAACTACAGGTGTCTGGAATTAGATACACGGATTTTCTGTTATTTTCTTCTGATACTATGTCTCTTGATCCTCTTGGCTACAGGGTTACTGGTGTTTGTGTTAGACGCGGCATATTCTGTGAAACATGCTTGTGTGTCTGTTCCTTTGTACTTTCTAAAAGTGCAGGTTTGTTTTGGAAATCACTTTCTGATTCTTGATTTTCTGTATGGTCTAAGGATATTTAAATAATTATTTTAAAAAATGTGTAAATGTATATGAAAAGCCATTGGTGTTTGGAGCATGGGCACGGATGGAATACTTAAGTGAAGGATTTGGGGCAGGGAAGGGGCTCTTTGTTTTGCCAAGCAGTTGATGCTCCTTTTCTTTTTTGTGTAAATTGGTAAAGAACCTTTCTCAAGTGTAGGCCCTTGGAAAAAACAGAAGTCCTTAGAATACTTAGAATTTCAGCATGTAGTGTAAACAACACAGTTGCTGTCCTGAATAGTTGTTAAAGATCTTTTAAAGTGTAGATCAAGTTCTTTATCAAGTATTAGTTCTAAATAATGGTTAGAGGTTTCCTGTAAACAGCTCAGTTTCATAGTAGAAGCAGTCTTAAACTGAACGTTGTGATAAACTGTGGAGGATACTCTGATATCAAACTATGTAACTGGATGTGATGAAATTCGTTATTTTGCAGATGTTTATTCATGTGAACAGCCTTAAAAATAAGGGATAGGACCTTTGAGGTCTTGTCTGTACTGTGCAAACAAAGTATGTAACAGCCCTCTCATATACGCTTCGAGGCTGTTTGCTAACAAGAGGTAGCATTAGAAAGAATTGGCCACTCTTTGATGCTTTGAGTGCCAGAACTGACATCCTGCATAGCCTGCTTGGAACAATACGGTGAAACTGCTGTCACACCTTCCTCCAGTTACGGAAAGAAGGTACTTGTGTTTATGCAACTGGCTAAGTTGGTGTTCTTAGCAGTTTAAGTGTGTGTGTCAAAGTACTACTTGTAAAAAAAAAAAAAAAAAAAGTCGTAAAGCGTTACATATTTTTGTCATGTCACGAGTGTGAGTTTAACAGCAATCATCATTCACAAGAGAAAGTATGGCTATAATAAATTATTCAATGGGAAGCTTGTGACCTACATGGGAGAACTGTAACAGTTACATGAAAGCATAACATCAAGGCTGCCAAGTTTTCAAACAGTTACACATAAATGTTACAATCAGATTTTTTTAACAAATCTGAATCTGGTAATACTACAGAAAACACTTCATCAACAGAGAATTGATGTTAGTGTTGCCACGTTTTCAGTGTAGACTTCTAAGCAGTTTGAGGCTTTATAGTTTACGAAGGATGAAAGCTATTCCTTTTTTTATTAGTGTTCCTTTCATAGTGTTAAATGTTCTTGAATGTTTATGCTCTGAATGTGTTGCAAATAGAGAGGAAGATTGATGCAAAAATGAAGACTAGTTGTGCTCCAGTTGCTTTTGACAGTCTGCTTTGTAAAGAATGCACCTGCGGGTCAGTTCTGCTAAATTGTTCAGGCTGTCCTTGAAGATATTGTTGTCTCTACTATATAAAATTGTTGGTGTCTTTCCCTGAGACTGGTGGTACACTTAAGACTGCAGACTCTAGAGAAAAATACATATTTTTTCTGGTTACCAAGGTACACGAATGGTGCATGAACTGTAAATCATGATTTCAGTGTCTGTATTTTGTTCCTCCTCAGTCTTCTAGTGTGGTGGTTCCAAAGCCTCTTCCAGCAGTGAATGGTGTCGGTCCTCAATGGCTTGTTGAGCTGTGTGCGCCTCTGAACCTTGTTGGCCTTCTAGTCTTTAAACTTGGAACAACTTCATGTTATGGACCTACTGTTTGGGCTATGGACCACTCTTTGAGAGTAGCTATTTCTAGATGATTATCCAGATACATGGGTTAGGCCCTAAATCAGAGGATTGCAATTCCTGTTTCATACAAAGACCAGTGAAAGCAAAAGGTCAGCTTCTAACTTTGATGATAACTGTTGGAAGGAAGCAGTTTTGAACCTGGACTGGTATAATACGAAGCAATTAGCAATTTTTAATTTTGTTTCTGTGAGAGGTTTTCCAGAAATGGTGTCTTGGGCCTGGAAGCAGTGTTGCCAGATAAATGCTTGTCTTTGCCCCTTGCAGATTTGCTGGTGCTGCTTTCTGTTTTGTGGGTGTGTGCTCCCTTGCATGTCTTTGGGAAAACTGAGATAGTTTGTGCATGGAGTTAAAGGATTCTTCCTCCTGGTGGAAGAGGAAGTGAAACTGCCTTTTAAGTGCTTCTGAAGGAACGGTAACCTCAAGGGAGCTTTTGATACCTGTTTTCGGCAGTGATAATGTGATTGTTGTTGAAAGATTTGGCTTTCCTACAGAAACAAAATTCTCAGGTGGTTGTATGTATTTGACTAAGACTTGTGGCTGCATACTGAGCTCCCCTGTTCTTTCCCTAACTCTGATCAGGTAGGTATGCTCTAGCTTGTTTTCTATATAGATGACTTCTCAGAGCTTTCTTCCTATATGGAATGCATTTGGGTGTTGTTTGTTTTTGGAGGACTTCACACCTTCCTGATTTTGGATGCTTCTCACTCACGGATTTAAATACCAAATGTAAAAACAAGTAGTTCTGGAAGTGTTTCTTTTCCATTGCTCCAGATTGAACACAGGTGGTGGTTCGCAGGTGGTAGACAGTTTAGTTTGACTCTTGTTTTCACCTAGTGGCACTCACTTGTGCGCAGTTTCCTTTGTCATTCTTTTGTTTTTATATATATATTAACAGCATGGCAGTTTAGGAGAGAAGCAAGCAGGCAGTTTCTTTCATTGCTGTAGATCAAAGCTTCTTTCTTTTTGGCTGGTTTTCTCTTGTATGCTCTCACATGTATAGCCTTAACTTCAAATAGCCTTAGCAGTTGCATCTCAAATACATCAGTGCAAGCTTTAGAATTAGGGAAGATATTTCTTTTATGAGAGTATTTCTCACAAAATCAGTCTTATAACTCTGAATGTACTACATTCATGCCAACTTCACTGTTTTTGCCCAGCTTTTGGGAGGAATTTTGTGGAGTTACCAATGAAGTAGACTGTTGTTCTTCATCTACTGAATAGTAGATTACTGCCGGGATAACTTGATAGGGTGGGGATAACAAGCGTTTTCTTTGCCTTTACTGTACATGGCTGAGGGACTGCAATTTCCCTGTAAATTCTGGAATGGAAAAATTAGGACTTGGCAGGCTTGCAACAGGGAAACAGGAACTGATCCTGCACGAAACTTCCATGGTTGGCAGAGTCAGGCTTTTTGGACCTGTTGCTGCTTCTGGAAGGCTGGTGACGTTTTGAAATCTTCCTGCTGTAGTTAGTGTCTTTAATCAAAGAATCTGTAGAATGCTATTACTATGATTTCTGACCGTCTGAAGGTAGGTGGAACTTCCAGCTATCCATTTCACGGTTACACACAATTAGTTTCATGTCAATCATTTCTCATTATATACAATTATGTGGATGTAGTGTTGCTCTGTGTGATAGTAGAAAGCTTAGAAATGTTTTTTAGCCACGTAGAAATGAAGACAGTTTTTGGGATGGAAAATTGCAATGTAGTCAGAACCTAACCTACTTCAAGAATTCCTTTTAGGAAACTAAGTGCCTTTTTTGATTAAAACTTGCAGAATTGTTCTTGCTTGCTGAGGAAGATTTCAAGCCTCTGTACAGCACCTACTTATTTGGTGACCTGCTTGCTTTGACAGCATCTGCCAGAACGTGTTCCATAAAATCATCTTTTTACCAAAAAAATTGTTTTCCGAAGTTACTAAAGTGTCACTACTTGTTTTGACAGGACAACAGGTATGGAATGTGAAAAGTCCTTGCTTGTTTGGCAGGAAACTCAACTCAAACTTTTACGTTTCTTATATGGTTTCATTATTGGCCAAATGTCTCTAATAAAAGGACAATATTTATACATCCCATGTTCTTGAGGAAAGCTAAATGCAACTAGCTACAAAAGCAAAGAGGCTAATGAAAGAAAAATCAGACACTAGCAGTTCATTGAATATAGGGAAAACCTTCATGAAGGGGCGGAGGGGAGGTAGAGTTATTAAACTGCCAATTAACCCGGCTAGGGACTGCACCCCCTTACAGCATTTCTGCAGAGACAGTCTTCTGTCTTAGGTCTAGTCTTGTGTAAGAATGAAAGGAGCGGGTTTAGAGCATAGTTTTTCGTCTGTGGACCTGAACGCTTTTCAGAGTTGAGGTAAGTGTGTATGCAGGGTGGTGGTGTGTAGTGAGCTTGTCCTCCTGGTCCCTGTTAAATCAATGGCAGAAGCAACTTAATGAAGCATCAGCTTTCACATCAGTGAAAAGTTGCTAGGGTTAAAGTGGAGGTGAAAGTTTCACCTTGGCTTTAGTAAAAAAAAAAAAAAAAAAAAAAAAAAGTGGTCCCAAAACTTTAGCACTGAGCTTGTGTGAAAAAGAGCAAAATAAAACAGTGAGTAGCCAGTTAAACTTCTAAACTAATCTGAAATTTAAAGTGAATTATTAATGGTAGAATATGAGGTCTGTAATTGACCTAAATGGCTTGCTGCTGATTAATAGGAACAATTAAACCTGGGTACTTCACAATCTTACATTTTTAAGTTTTAAATCAGAATTATTTTTGATGGTTGGTTGTTCAAAGACACTGTAGTTCTTTTACTTTGTCAGTGATACTGTGTATGTATAAAAGCATTTTGAGTAAATTGTACGCTGGTAAAGCATCTCAGAAAATTTTTTAACTATGTCTGAAAAAGTACATACCCCGTAATAATGTACTGCACAAAGGACCTGAATTTTTTTGAAGGGTGTTTGTCATCTAGACTCTCATCCATCCCTCTGGATAACTGACACCATATTTTTGTTAGTGATAATCCAAATATCATTTATTCCTTGCAGTGCAAGCAAAGTGTCATGCTATTTCTTTGAATGTGGTGGTGTTCAGCTACTCTAATCCTGGCAGCAGATAGGAGAGTGCATAAGCAGTGTTTTCCTTCTGCTGGATGGTTCATGCTTTAGCATGAAACTTCTTGTGAAAATTTGTCTTTAGGTGTGCATTTAAGAAAGTATCCTAAGTCAGAAGTGTAACTTTTCTGATACAAAAATACTGTGATTTAAACAAAAGCAATAATAAATTACTATGTAATAGAAATCCTAATGTTAGTCTGCACATTATTTATATCTCTATGAAATATCAGCTGTCTTGGTACAGTGACCAAGAATATGACTGTAGCCTTGTCATTAAATTCTATTGTTATAAACTGGAAGGTGAAGGGCAAGAGTGGTCCCTGTAGTTGAGATCTATGCATGCTCTGGTGAGGTGATGGAAGTATGTAACATTCTCTTCTCCCTTGTTAGTCTTGAAAAGGTGGCATGAACCCATTGTTTTGAATGTTTTTAAAGAGCAGCCCACACTCCAAGGTCATTTGCGTGTATAATATAAAAACAGATGCTGTTGTAATCCTTTTGTGATCTTCAAATCCTGCTGCTGCATTAGGTACACATAAAAAACCCTGTCGAAGAATCTGTGAACAAACTGTTAGCGTGCTGAGCCTTCTGATGTCTTGTCTTGTCTTAGGGATTTGGCTGTTCTTCTCCTACAGAGGCAGCCCTCTGGTGCCCAGAGAAGCCGCAACTTGTGATGCGAGTTTCCAGGTTCCATCTAATGCTTGTAACTCCAAGTTCTTTCTCTACATGGAGCAAAAGTAATTAAATTCATGCTTTTACAGCTGTTATATTTACACTTTTTTCCATCAAGTAACTATTACTTGCTGAAAGAACTTTCCACTGCCCTAGTTTGGCCATATTTATTAAAAACATTGGAATGGTTTATTTGACTTTGAGAAAATAAGATAAATTCAAACTTAATGACAACAGACTTCTTTAGGGAAGAGGCTGAAAATCACTGTAGAGTATGCACTATAGAGAGCAGACATAGAATAAACACTTGAAGAGATGTCTGTCTGCAGTTGTGGAATCTATCCCCTAAATGAAGGAAGAGTGCGTGTTCATTTTGGACCATTTGTGCTGAGATTAGTAGAGTAGTTTGAACTTGCAGCTCTCATAGGTGACTTCATGCTGTTAGGAAGGTAGACTGGCAAGAGACCTTGGATCTGGAGGAGAACAGAAAAGGGACACAAGGTAAATGTCTTGTGCTTTCGTGGTGCTTTTCTTCACTTGGCCTTTTAAATACTTCTGTTGTTAGTTTGAATGGGGGAAGAGGGGAAAAAAAAGGCAAACAATTTTGAGTTCCTTTATCAAATCCTTTCCTTGGTTGTACTTCCTTGATATCAGGCTCTTGTGGTGGTGGCTTTCATAGGTTTTTCTTTTTTGAAGCATTATTCTGCAACAGATTAGGATGAAGTGAAGATATGCAACTACAGATGGTAATTTGAGTGACAGAAAAGTATTGGGAATGTGAATCTTTACCTTGAGAAAGGGACCTACTCAGAAGGAGGAGCAAACACTGAAAGACGGTGTTGGCATATGAGGCTAAACTGGCAATTAATACATTTTAAGAAATCAGTTTCTTAGGAGTCCTGCGGAAGAAGTATTACAGGGTTTGTTTCTGGATCATATTTCAAAGGAGTTTAAAGTCCACAAAAGAGGAAACCCTTGGAGATGTAGTATGATTCTATAAGGACAGAAAAACTTGAGAGGTAGGTTTTGCTTTATATTCGCACTCATTCTCTAGGAGAGGTTGTCACTATGCAGTAATAACTCCAGAGCAACCCAGAACTGACTGTCCAGAGTTCATCTGGGAAATGTCAACTTTTTTTTTATCATCATCCTGTAATGCGATAAAAACAAGAAACATGGCCCACTTTTCATTAAGTGATCACCAGAATTCTTAAGTTGCATGAATTCACTTGATAAAACAGCAAAGAGTTTTGGTAAAAATGTATTGCTGACATGTTTCTTAAAGTTTTATTTTGAAGCTATGCTGTTGGTGCAGGATGTACTAGTCTGAAGAGATGCATCTCAGTGACTTCTGCCTCACTGTCACCTGTATAAAATCGTGTCTGCGTTTGAGGGAGTAGATAAAATCATGCAGACTCTAGAGTAAGAATGGGATGCGTTGGACGTTGGTTTTCCAGCTCTTGGGAAAGGTAGAGGATGCTAGAGGAAGCAGAAGAATGAACACCAAGAAGTATCCTCAAAAATCATGGATGTGTGTAAGTAAGAAGGGGTATGTTGAAGTACCTGTAGGCCCCGTTGCAGCATAGTGTAATAGAGGAGGAATAAGGTGTAGTCTTCAGTCTCTGCTTGAGGAGTTCATGCTCGAAGTGGAGGTCTGAGCCATAACCAGCTTATTTGGGGCACGGGACAGAATCTTTGTGTGTCTGTGCCTGAGATTGGAATAGTTAAGAGTTTCAATAGAAAAAATGAAGCCTTCCTTGAGAAAGGCAAAAGTGTGTAAAAATGTGTTGTGTTATTACAAAGGTGAGAGTGGTTGAGCTGGGTGTTTTTTTTTTTTTTTTTTAAATCAAGTTCATTATATTGGTAATTTTTGAGAATCACAGGGCAAAAAGTATAGCAGCTGAATACGTATATAGAAAGTACAGAAAAAGTCTTATTTGGTGAATGAATTTAGTGAGCAATTCAAGGGTTGCAGTTACATGTTCCACATCAAGCCAAATGAATGATTGACTCTAAAGCCCTGACTTGCTTTAGGTTAGTTTTTCAATAGTTTTTTTTAATATTCTGCTGTTAAGTGTTATGGAGAACTTTGAAATGCTTTTTCTTTCACAGGAGGAGCTTGGAAAACTAGCTCTCTAAGATTTTATTTTTATAACTGGCTTAACTTTGAGGTGTTAGCTTGTCATACGCTACAATCGGGTTCAGACTAGTATTTGAAATAGAATCAGAGTTGATCTGTTTGTTTACTTCATCAAAAATGAGACTATACTAAAAAAAGGCACAGGGTTTTCTTCTGACCTTGTTGGTTATGATTACATGGACTTTTTTGGAACTGTCCTAAACCTGTTATTTTTATTAGCATAAACGAGAGCTGTCCCTGCTCAGTCGTTTCCTGAACCTCTCTCAAAGGTCAGGTTGCCACAGCACCACTACAGCATGTGGGCCGGGAGGGCGCCTTCGGGTACAGAAAACCGAATTCTGGTGGTGATCCTGGAGCTTCTGGCTCATGTGGAGACAGCTCAGTAAGTAGAAGTAGGTCGTAACTTCCATCTGTAGTCAATAGTGTTGCAGGCATGTTGTAATCAATAAATCTATTCTATGGCTTGGAGTCAAATTTGGAGCTCAGAAAGGCTTGTCTATGTTGGCAGCCGGCCACCTGCCTACCTCAGATTAGGGCTTGGGTCACTTCTGTGTCAGCACAGCCAAACATTGTGCCCTTCAGAAACGTGTGCCAGCTTTCCCCTGCTTGGTGGCCATGTGCCTGTCCTCGTGGCAGCTCTTCCAAGGTGTTCAGGCTACTGGGTGGACCACAGGATCACCTGGCTTGGTTAGAGCACCTTGGTTAGAAAGGTGCTTTTAATGTTTTTTTAATGATTAGCGCAGATAGCTTCTGTTTCAGGTTTCTTGTCAAGTTTGTAATATTGGCTAAGCAACTTCCTTTTCCCAAAGTTTTGATTAATCAAGATGCATGATGCCAGATAACATGAAACACTGCATAAAGGATTTATTATCTGCATGTAGAAGTTTCTACTGCTAGTCCTACCTGTCCCATTCCCAACCCCTAGGAGTAATGAAAGAGTGGAAAATTGTAACTGTTCAGTGGTCTGGGCTGTGGGGCCCATGGGGGAGCCAGAGTGCTGCAAAGGAGCTGTAATCACTAATAATTCCTGTGCGCTATCCTCCCCACACGGGTCTCGTAACTTCAGCTCTGAATGAAGATGCTTTTTAGTGCATCTACTGATGCAAAATCTAGCTGTATGATTTCTGGCAGGGCCTCATGGGGCTTAGGAAAGTAAGATCGTATTAGGATTTTTATTTTGGCAATACATATAAAAAGGAGCTGACGCTACCTCTGCACTCTGCACCAGTGTTGATTTTGTAATATCGAAATCTGAAATGTTACAGACTGCCCTCTGAAAAGTGAACTAGTAACCTGAAAAAGCATTCCTTGTGACAGTCTGTGCACATAGGGATCTTGGGAGGAAAAGAAAGCCTTTTTTGAAGAAATAAGGGTGATAAATGCAAGACGTTGGATTTCACTAAGCAAGAGACAAGAGGCTACCTTAGGGTTGTTGGGAAATTATGATTTATTAAGTGGGAATTTGTTACAAGTATTAGGTGTATTGAGTTGCTGGGAAGCATAATGCCAAAATGGTGAAGATGGTATTGCTGGTGCATTTTGCTAACAGGATTGCTGGTGCTTGTGGTTTTTGTAAGCAGGGTGGAAGGTGGGGTGGAAGCTACAGCCAGACTGGTACCAAATAACCTCGTTGAATACAGTTATTTCTGAGCATGTGCATTAAAACTTCAAGCTCAAGTTCTAACAAAGATCTTAAGTTGAAGTGTGGTATTTGGTGGAAATTTGGTGTAAATTGTAGTGTGAGTGTTGTATACAGAGATGCAGTTGAGAATTTATTAGTGATAATAACTGAAAATAAAATGAAGGTTTTCTTGTGCAAAATCCTTGCTTATATTACTTCCTATGTGGAGCAGTGAAACCACGCTGACCCAAGACTGTCTGGATTCTGTGTTATCGTTAACGTTCCTCTCTCCAGAAGGCATCACTCCTGGCTCTACTAAACGACGTCCCTCATATTGCAGGGAGATAAGTACAGAGAAGTTTGTTTATGCTTCAAACACCAATACATGAAATTTCTGGGAAATGTGAAACCTTCAAGGTTATGGATTTGGACAGTTAAAATCTTTAAGTGGGGCTTTCTTAAAGTGTAGGTGGGCATTGCTTTCTTTTATTCCCTTTTAAGCATTGGTATATAAGCAGAATCAGTAGAAGAATAATAGTGAGAGAAGTATAAGGTACTATTAGGCTCATCTCTGAAGTTAATATTGTTTACATTGGAGAATGCTTTTTTTTGTGTGTGAAAACTTAGCTTTTCTATAGAAATATGTGAGAATTGTTGGAAATCCTGAAAAGCTTGTATAAAATTTCAGAAAGTAGCAGATAATGGATTAGTCCTCTACATGTGTAGCATGCATCTCCTACATGGTTTTCCTAGAATGTAGCTTTTTTTGGGTCTTGGTTACGTTATTTAGGAATTTGCTGCAGTTCTTCCAACTTATTTATTGGTGTGCCTCCATTTAGTGTAGAACACTTTGGAAATATGAAATGGCATTTACTTTTCTGTGTGTATTACAACTCCTGGAATTCGTGATCATCTTCACAGTGCAGAGGTGGTATGCATAGTGAGACTTGATCATTTTGACATTTTTAAACTGGACCTCAGGTTGGTTGTCTGAGCAGTTCTTCAAGCATATATGCTTCTTAAGGGTCTGGAGCTGATTTGCGTTTACGTGAAAACTGGGAATGACTTTTGGTTGAGCAGTGAAAGACTTCTATGGAGTACTGATGGATTACGAGCACAGGATCTTGCGTAGACTTCTTTGGGTTGTAACCTGCTCTTGAGTTCATAGGAATAACACGGGTGATGTAAGACCATATTCTGAAGAAAAATAATTGTGCTGTCCTAACTAAAGGCAAAAACATAGGTGTCTGATGGATCTGAAGCTGAGTGCTGGAAACTCTTCCCTTGAGAAAGGAGTGTGCAGAATTCAGCTCAAGATGAAACTTCATGGGTGATGCCTCTCAACAGTGAGATCCCCGAGGTGTGAGAGCATTGGATCAGATGTGTGCAGCTATTGTCAGTGTAAATTGTTGATCTTGGTGGTATAATATCAGTTGTAATTTTACTGGCTGTTTCTAACAGCAACGCTTACCCAGTGGCTTGCTTATGTTGCCTTTTTTTCTGAACCTGTTATGCTATGATGCATACACTGGCACTGTTTTATGTATTCTAAATAGAATTTGAATATATCTGTTTGGAGTTCATTTTTACTTGGCAAACTCTGAATTTCTGCAGCTAGAATAGTTCTTTGATTCCCAGATCACGCTGTACCTTAATTTGCCTGTGGCAAGTAAGTTGTTTGATAAATTGTTGTTGCAAGCTATTAAGGATCATTTTCTAATAAATACTTTCTAAGTTGGATGTGTTTTAATACCTTTATGAAAACCAGTTTGCTTTATCAGCTGTTTTCGTTTTGGGAATGTCCTTTGTCTTTGAACTTCTTGAAACCAGAAGTTTCAAATAAGACATCAATATTAGTAATCTAGGGTTGTCGTGAGGTGAAAATAAGAAATCAATGCATTTCAGAATTTTTGGAACTGTTGAGAGAAAGGATTTTTGATTGGCACAACAAATGTAAACAATATTGTCATTAAAGATGAATTACTGGAATTCTAAAAGCTAAATATATTGTGTGTATGAATGGATATATAAACATGAGTGTGTTCTATGAAAGCTCAGTGAGACAACATGAAACTTATTTTTGCAATTGTTGACTTGAATCTGCAAGGTAAATGAGATTGTTTGGTTCTTTGAATGCATATCAGGGAAAAAAGTAAGGCTATTAATAAAACTAGAACAAACAAAACCCAAGTTCACCTAAAGAGAGGCCAGGCAGATCTTCAGGCTTGACTGAAATAGACTGTCTACTGTCTGTCTTGACAGATCACCTACTTCTTTTTCTTTCTGCTGAGATATGTAGAGTAGTTCCTGATCAGGATTTTTCTGTTTTACTTTCTAAAGGAATGGATTAGAACTGGAGAACACCATGCAGTGTATTTGAAAAGCTGTGAAGTGAAAAAAGCTTAGTGTGGGCTGTTGAAGGATGTCTGTAGGCAGCAACATATAAACAAATGCTGGCAGAGATTCAAACTGATATTTTGAAATGAAACGTGAATATTTTATCTCAATCTGCTAAGAGCTACCTCTCCTCTTTTCAGAAGGGTGCATCACCTAGTGCCCTGCAATCACTAAATAGAACAGGAAGATGTAATTGGAAAGGATCCTTTCTGGTCTAACTACAGAAACAATCCATCTGGGCTGTGTTGCAAGCGATTTCTTATGTTTTAAAATCTAGAATAGCAGAACAAGACGTGTGTGTCAGTGTACTGAAAGAGAGTTCCTTGAGACAGTGGAGTAATTTCATGGTTTCACTGCTACAGATGTGGAGAAGAGATTCAGTAGCATGTGGGAGGTGATCATGAAGACTGGTACTTCACTTTACCTTCTGGTTTTCTTGTGTGGTTTAACGGTTCCTATTGCAAACTCAGCTTTCCTCATCAGTGTTTCTGTAACATGGTGTTGAACAAATAGGTGGGGACTCATTCTACATGCAAATTCAGACCTATAGTAACCTTTCCTTCTGGGAAGGGATGGCTGTTGTCTGGAGATGCCAGATTTTGGGGAGAGATTTCTTTGTTTTCAACTTGATTCCTGATCACTTTATGCTGTACAGGGGAGGGAAAGTGGCTACATGATGGTACAGAAATCTGTTGCAATAGAGAAAATAAAGAGGAGAAATGTTGGTCCTGGAGCCAAGGCTAGCTGTCCTGATCTTTGTTGTCAAACAATGTCGTGTGGATGTGTATGGCTGTTTGTAGAACTGCAGGCTATGCAGATGTGAGACTATGAAGTTAGCTGGTCTGGTGGAACAACACGCATAGGTAATGAAAAACTGATACCTGTAACTGTTCTGATTATAGGAGAAATATTGTATTAAAGGTAATGATTTTTTTTTTTTGGTGAATCTTATTTGAGGTTGGAGGAAGCTGAAGTGGAAGATAGACAGTTCCAACTAGTCGTTTGAACAGTGCAGACTATTTCACGTTAGCCTCTTCGATATTGGGGTTAAAGCAGATGATGATGACCTTAGAAAGCTGAACTGTGATCCTCTTTGTCTAAAGCTTTGCTAATTCTTATTCATCACTGTTTTTGTCCTGCTGCCATCACAACATCTGTAGCGTATTAAGTGATGTGGGTAACATCTGTCTGGGGAGATTGCAGATTGGGAGGGCTGAGTGGTGCTCCAAGGGGATTAAAAGTTGTCTAATAAAAGTTCATCTCTTTGTTGAGATAATTAATATTTACACCATGCAAGTATGAGAAAGCCCTGTGGATAGGCAGATATGAGAAAGGCCAAACAACTCTTTCCTTATTTTCCTAATGCCTTGCTGAAATAGCTTCTCTATGGAAAAACTCCCATTTTAAAGCATTTCTTAGAACTTTCAAGCTGCCCGATCTTTTATTTACTCCTGGAAGCCTTATTTTCAGTCTTGATAACTGTAGCTGTTCCTTGAACAAAACTGGCTGTAATTTGAAATGCAATAAAATTATCTTTTTATTATTATTATTATTTTGAAGGCAGCACGTGAAGAAAGGGGGCTTTGTAGCATGTAAGGACAGGATGCAAGGCAGAGCTTGCACGCTGCCCTGCATTTGGGCCTTTTTGCTTCACCATGGCTGCTTCTGTGCTGCATGCAGAAGCCTCCTAGAGCAGATTTCCTGTCGCTGTGCTAGCAAGGGGGAGGGAGGGTGGTGGGAGTGTCTGCACAGGCAGAGCAGGAGCTTCGGCAACTGACATACTGAACCGGCAACTGCCCCCCTCAAAGGGCAAAAAAACACCGTCGTTTTACACCCGCCCCCCATAGCGAAAGCGCAAGGCCTGAGGGAGAAACGCGTACCGGCCCCGAGTTCTCTCCAGGCCCTTTCCGGCTGGAGCTGGCACCGCCGTAGCCGTGTCCCTGTGGGCAGCGGGAGCCCTAAGGAAGGGGGAGAGGCAGAGCTCGGGCTGCGGGGGAGGGAGCCGAGCCCGGTCCGGGCGCTGCGGCGCGGGCAGAGCCGCCTCCATCTTGCTGGGACGGGGACCGGCAGCCGGTCCTCCCCGGCCAGGGGCACGCAGCGCTGCGGCCGGGCTCGCCGCCCTCCTGCCGGGACCGGGCTCGCGGCTCGGAGCCCCGGGCGGGAGCGGGTCGCGGCCCGGCCCCGCCGCGGGGAGGAACCGCCCGGGGCCGCGCCGCCGCCGCGAGCACCTGCGGGGCCGGGAGCCGCAGCCGGGCCTGACCCCTTCTGCGCTTCTGCCCGCAGATGGCGCAGTGCGTGAGCAGGGTGGAGCTGTCCGTGTCTTGCCAGCGCCTCCTCGACCGGGACGTCGGCTCCAAGTCGGATCCCCTCTGCGTCCTGCTGCAGGACGTGGGCGGCCGCCAGTGGGCTGAGGTACGGCTCCGGCAGCGCCCTCCGCGGCGCGTCCGGTCCCTTCGGGTCGGCGATCGGCGTTCCTGGGGCTCGGCCGTGGGGTGGGGTCGTCGGGGTCGTGCTGTCGTTGGCTTCGTTCGCTGCTTGTGTGCTCGCCTGGAGATGCGATGGGGCCTTGGTTTGCCTGCTCCAACACGTGCTGTCCGTTCTGTGCTCAGAGCGCGCGGTCCAGCGTATGCAGTATTCCTGGCCTCTTTCTATTTTTTCCTTTTTTTTTTTCAACTTTGCTTCTGTGTTTGTACAGTTAGACCGCACAGAGAGGATAAAGAATTGCCAAAACCCTGAATTTTCAAAGAAGCTGGTTGTCAACTACTACTTTGAGAAAGTGCAGAAGTTGAAATTCGGTGTGTATGACATCGATAACAAGTCCCCAGATCTAAACGACGATGACTACCTTGGAGGGATCGAGTGCACACTGGGACAGGTATGCAGAGGAATATGTGAAGCGATGTACAATGTACCATCAAGCACTGGGTTTGTTGTCTAAAATGGGAAGCAAGGCTGCTTTATGAAGGGCTTTGATGCATTCACGTTTCAAAATATCTTGTTCCTTACGCTTATTTAGCATATTAGTTTGTGTCCCTACTGAATGTAGTTAGAAAAATCATGTTGAGTGCCAAGTGAAGGTTAGATGTGTATGGTTTACCAGCCATTATGGAATGTAAGAGGCAATCACAGTGCTAATGGGAGATTGGGAATGAGGAAGGCGTGGGGCCTGGAGAACTCTAACAGAGCCTTTTTGGTTTCCTTTGCACAAAAAGATCGTCAGACCATAAATTCAGGGAAGTAAGACTGTCTGAGATTCTGCAGTTGATTCCTGAAGGAGAGTTTGTATTGTTGGGTAGGAGAAGAAAGGTGGTATTTCAGATATTAGAGAAAGACTTGATAAGCTAAATAGTCTTTTCTGATTTTCAGCAGCTGTTTGACTACTTGTAAATATCTTGGGGGAAGCAATAATAAGAGGCTAACATAAAGTTTGAGACATACTAGTCGATATTATTTTGTGGATAGGGAGGCAAAATTTTAAGACTGCTTAACCATTTCAGAAGCACAAACTGGTATCTGTCACTGCAGGGAATGGACTTAAACCCTTTAGAGCTTTTTAGGAGAGTTTTAAAAATTCATCCTGAAGAATAATTATTTGCTTTTTGTGTACCTTGATGTTTATAATATCTGTCTTTTAATCTCAGGTTGTGTCCAGCTCAGTGTTCACTCGACCTCTGGAACTGAAAGAGGGAAAGCCAGCAGGAAAAGGCACCATAACGGTAAATGACCTGATTTCTTATTCATTGGTATGTGGTCTGGGACAAAGTAACATTTCTGGTTTTGTTTGTCTATTTTCAAATTCTGCATGTGTACAGGAAAGGTATGTATTTGTAACCAAACACAGAGTTTCTCCAAGCACAAAGCATAAGCAAAACTCTGTAGGGTGTGTGTGTATATACGTGTATATATATTTATATTTTTTTTCCCTGTGGCACAGATTTCAGCAGAGGAGATTAAAGATACCAGGGTTGTTTATTTGGAAATTGAAGCCCGAAACTTGGACAAAAAGGTATTGTTTTTTTTTTTAATAATATTGCATGCTTCTGTAGGTTTTGACTATTTTTACAGTTAGTGCCTTTTTTCTAGCAGTCTCCCTGTATTGTAAACCTTCAATTAAGCTCTGTAATCTTTGTGTGAAAAAGGCTTGCTGTGTTTTGTTACTGATAATGAAGTGAACTAGAGACATAATAACATGCTGAAAAATAAGGTCTTAGATCCAAAATTCAACCACCAGGTTTTTGTTTTGGAGGATTGTTTTGGAATAATCTATATGTTAGTATATTAAATAATTGTCTCCATTGATTGTTGTAACTGTGCAGTTAACTGGGCTTTCTGTAATGATATTAAAGAAGAAGAGGTGGAAATTTAGATATGCTACCTTGATGTTATTTTAAGCCAAGCAGAATGGTACAATTCATAGTAACAAAATACTCTGAGGAAGCACGGTCTTGGAATCAGAGCTGATGTATGATGATGGCTTTGAAAGTGCTGCAGTTTAAAAGAGAAAAACAATGAAAGAGGAAAACAAACGTATAGCTTGTTTGACTGTGGTTTGTCTGAAGTGTTATGTACCGATTAGCTAGCTCTTCTCTCATTTGAGTAAAACACGGGGGGCTGATGAGTTCTGTTGGGGTTTTATTTGCAGGATTTCCTAGGTAAATCGGATCCATTTTTGGAGCTGTACAAGCAGGGTGATGCTGGAATGTGGCAGTTGGTGTACAGATCAGAGGTAGTATTTCTACACTGATGTGTTTCTTAGTGTTGAGTTGATCTCACAGCTTGCTCCTGCCAAAAGCAGGAATGTGTCACTACTGGTCATGCCATGTACCAGTTCTGTGATGAAGCTTGTATTGTACCCCAAAAAAGGGATTTGGCTCGCTGACCTGGCAGAAAATGGTTAATTTGCTGCCTGGTCAGTGGGTTAATCTGGGTTGATGAAGAGTCCAGCCATGCACCAGGGGAGAAGAAGAATGGTAGGACTCTTCTGCCTTTCGGTGGCGATGACGGGCTTGGCTCTCTACAATTTAACCCTACTTTGTATTTCTAGCTTCTATTTTTAATAGAACTTTTTGCTTGGTGTTCCATACATTGTCAAGGGTGAACTGACTAGGGCTGTTCAGATAGCCCCCCAGAAGTACAGAACCCTCATGATATGTTTCTTAGTAACTTGCATACCACATTCCTCATGTGACATTATGCTGTTGTTTTTTTTTAAGGTGATTAAGAACAACTTAAATCCATGCTGGAGGAAGTTCAGTGTTCCCTTGCAGACATTCTGTGGTGCTGATTTTAATAAACCTATTAAGGTACAGCCTTCAGAATTTCAAATTTGTTGTTGTAAGAAACCCAATCTGTTGATATCTTAACTATGAGTTATCAAGTTGTCTAGTCATATTTAAAATTTCAGATTGCCCTTCTGGAATAATAAGAATATGGCACATAAATGATTATATGTCTATAAAGTATGAAGTCTGTCCTAAAACATTGTGAGTTATCAAATTGAGAAGTTTGGGAATGCAGAAGAGAGACACTTTCTAATGATTCATCATAAGAAGAATTATAAAGGATTATTTGGCTCTTCTGGCCAGCATTTCAGGTTGTGGACTTTTTGTTTAATTGTGGCTTTCTAACACTAAGTGAAAACTGTGAGACTTATACTCGATACGCTTGATTCCGTTAGGATACTGACAGAGTGGGCACCTAACAGCTTTGTCCATTCATAAGAATGGTGGGCTTATCACGGCTGTTTTTCTTTATGTTTGAACAAGAAATTTCGTTCTGAGTCAGAACTAAGTCCCTTGTAGTCTTGCATATGATGATTAATGTTCTCTGGTCCTGAATTATGGAGGTGGTAGCAGAACAATTACATCTTCCTACAAGTTTCTACAAAAATAATCTGATAGCAAATTAATTCAATTTCTGTTCTAATGATAAAGTTCTGATAACACAAAGGCATTTAAAGCCATAACTAGTTTTATGTTGAGTGTAGTCTGTCTGTTTATCTAACTCCTAAACACTTTCCGTTTGCAGAATTTTCCTGCCTCGTTCTGTCTCTGAAGAAACCTCATGCTAGAAGTTTGATTTGAAAGGTTTAGCAAAAAGCAATGCATGCTAACCTTTTAATTTGTGCAGCATGAGAGATCGAAAGAATTACTGAGATTATTAACCTGGAAATATCAAAAATCTGCTGAGCTTGTTGAATATGTGACAATGTTCTAAGTGGCGGTCGTGAGTTTTTGCTCTAGGGGAGTCAACAGTCTTAGGTCAGAAAGTCTTGGACCAACTTTTGGACCAACAGTCTTGGTCCAAAAGTTCTGAAATAAATGTGGAAAGGAAGTGGTGAAGAGATGTATGTTACCTTGTCAAAACTGACATGACATGGCATGATTTAGACATTATATTACTAAAGTTGTATTTACTACAGTCTAAATTCTTTTTTTTTTTTTTTTGGAAGCTTTCAGTGCTTTGGGATTCACTTTGAAATGATCCGTTTTAAAAAATATAAGATTTTTGCTGTTAGTTCCTTTCAGACAAAATCCTTGATAAATGTGCAAATAACATATTAAGTTTCACAAAGCATCTGTGAAAAAGGATTAAATTTTACTCGCCCCTACAGGTTAGGGAAGTTGATCAGAAAAGGGACTTGAGACAGGCGGGAACAGTAGCACTAAAGAATTGCACTGGAGATGCATTTTTCATTTGGTACGTGGTGTTCTAAAGCTCTTGTTCAAGGCTTCTAAGATTTTTGGAACATGTAGGAAAATGGTTGCTGAGTGGAGAAGTCCTTGTACTTCAGCATAATGGAAACGTCAATGCATGTGCATAAGTCAGTTTGATGTGTCTCATAAACATTAGCTTTGCTAGCAATGCATGATAATTCTGTAGTGGGGAATGTGCACTAAATGTGTGTCTGTGAACATAAATCTTTAGGTCAAATTAACGATGCTGCCTAATATTTTGGTAATTCTTCGTTGTGATGCAGAGTGGTGTTATTTTTATTCCCTGCTAAAGAACAGCTCAGATTTTTGACACAATGTAATTTTCTGACAGTTTCTTTAAGAAGAAGGGCAAATAAAAGCAGTTTTTCTCCCCCATAGTTGTTTAAATAGAAATAGTAGACGTAAGATTCAAACAAACAAAACTCCCTTCCTGTCCATGCATTTGATGGCATGTGCATAAAGGCAAAGCCATTTTCTGTGAATGTCGGAAATTTGTCTTGTAGATTGAAAGGGGCCTTTGACCCACTGAATATATTCCATGGTTCTTAATGAATATTGGATAGTTCAGTTGAGAATAATTGCACGCAGTATCTTGCAGTATTGCTAGCTGACCCCTGAGGTCAGGCCATGTTTCAGAAAGCAGTCATTGGCAGCTTCAGGTACTTGTTCCTACGTCATGTCTTCCACGTGATGTTTGTAGCAGCACCACTCTTCAGACTGCATACTGTGAATCTGAGCCCATTTTAGAAAACCCTTGCAAAAGGAGGTTTGTTTTAAGCTATATCGTACTGTGAACTAATAACAGGAATGGGTCCTAAATATGTATTTTTGCCGTGGACAAGAGCAAGCAGGAGGAAAAGGGGAGGTGCACGGAGGTGGCAGCTGCTGAATTCTCTGCAGCCATGTCTTAGGTGTATTAGCACCAAGGACACCCCCAGTCTGTACCTTGGCCTCTGCATGATGGCCCCCTTGAGCAACCTCCCTGACATGGTCAAATCACTCTTGAATGATGTTTTAAGCATTACAGCTGTTGTGAGAGGCAGAGTGGGATTCATGGAGGAGCCTGGAGGTTGCTTCGTGGTGGAGCATGCAGAAGAGAGGAATGGACAAGTGGTGGCTTGGGAAAGATGAAGGAGAAGAAGCACGGGGCCCAATCTTTGAAGTGATCTTGTTTTTCCATTGGAGAGACTGAAGGATGGCATGGTGCTTCCAATTTGGCTAGGTTAGACCACAATCCATCCAGCTTTTTGTACAGATTTCCCAGTGAAATCAATGGAAGATCCCTTGTGGATTGAAGGCAGTAGGAAACCTTCAAAGAAACCTGTCCTCAAGATTGGTGATCTAGCTATTTGATATGACTTCCATATCTAGGTGTCATTTGTGGGTTCGTCTTGTCCCATCGTCCTGAGGACAAATCTGTCACTATTTTTTACTGAGGCAACACCAGTTCCTGCTTAATAAAAGCAGACCTCATAGCGAGCTGTTGAGTTGGTGTAGTATGTGAACTTCAGCAGGGGGAAAAGCAAATGTCCATAAACTTTTTCTTGACTGACTGCTTCTGGATTTGTGTTCTGCTGTACTGTGTATCATGCATGTTCTAAATGCTTCTGTAGTTGTTGATTGGCTGGGGAGCTGTTGCCAATGCACATTGTACTGGTTTTGTGCTAAGCCATAGTTATAGTTTTATTTTTAAATACATTGTGTTTTTTTGCATTCTCTACTTCTAAAGAGTTAAGCTTTCATGCTGTTTTAAACATGGCTGTTTATTAATTGTTTATGATTTGATTGCTTTGATGCAGAAAAAGACTGACTTAACACTCTGTGGAAATTGCAGTGTCTTTGTAAATTGATGCTATTGCCAGGTAGAAGACAGGAGCATATTCGGCAATTGCGTAGATAAAATTTGTAGTTGCTTCTTCTTCTTATCCCAGTTGTATATAATGTCCTAAATGATCTCAGGTTTATAACTTTGGGCTGTGAAACAAGGGTTTTGATTCTTTTGAATTCTTTTTTGTTATTTCAGTCTCTTCCATATGAACTGGAGAAAGCTTTTAGTTAAAAACAAAGCTGTCACCTTGTGGTGAAGCAATTGAATTGTCTTCCTTGTTCTAACTGAAATTCACTCTGTGTCTCTTTTTACTGTGAGATTTCAGTTAGTGATAGGGATGACAATACCAGTTCAGATTTGATGGGGGAATATACTACCATCAGTGCAAAGCCGTTGGAAGCAGGGAGATTCTGGGGTGAGCAGCTGTCATTCTCGCTAATGCAGTACACTTGCCCATTGCTTGCTGTCTCTTCTCTTTCAGGTACAGTGTGCAGATCATGATAGTGACGGGTCACATGACTTGATAGGCGTTTTTGAAACTAACCTGGCTCAGCTGCAGAAAGCAGGTGATGGCTCTCCGGTGAGCTTTCTTAGTTCCTCAGCTAAGTCCATATTTCAGTCTTTCACAAACCCTTTTTAGTAGTGATCTCTGAGACATTTTTAGTTTTTGCCTCCAAAAGTGTTTTTTTTTTTTTTTTTTTTTTTTTTGGTCTGTGTCTATTACTAAGCCAACATCTGGGGAAAAAAAAAAAAAAAACTGTCAGGGGGAGGATACTACTGTTTTTCTTGGGTACTGTTAGCCCTCCTGTTCCTACAGACATCCTTGAGCCCATTGTCTGCTGGCCGCATGCCATTTCTTGCCAGCAATTCTGTCTGCTTTTGCCTCTGCTGAGCCAAGTGGAAACAAAAGAGCTTCTTGTTAATGCTGTAACAGAAGAGCCTAGAGGTAGATCTCGTCTCAGGTGACATTTGTTCCCAAGCTGGTTGTCCTTACTAGCACTCTGGTTGCTTTTTTAGCTAGAGGAGAGAAATGGTGTTTCCAGGGGTCTCTTTTCTTGCTTTATCTTGGACACCTGTTTTAGAGTATGTTGGGTCATTAGCTAGTAGTGCCAGCTTCTCTGTTGTCTGTAGCAAAAATGTCAACCTCTCATTCTCATGGTGAGGTCTCATCTGGATCCAGACAGATGAATCCACATGCAGGACATAGCCTGGAAGTGCTTCCAGTCACCAGCCAGTTTGATTTCTGTGATTTTAGTCCTAAGACTGGTGGAAGATTGCTGCCTTCCTTCCTAGACCATGTGAAATCAGAACTAATACAAAGTGAAACAAAACAGCACTGTCAGAACAATGCCTTTGCCATTGAGAACCTGTGACCTAGGGTTTTTGGCCTCCTTCCCTCCCTCTGCCTGCTTTGGCTTTTCCTGATCTGTGTTCATTCCCTTCCCTTAACATAATCACATTCTTTATCAGTTAAGAGAAATGCTTACGTTTGTGACAGATTTTTTTTTTGTCCTCTGTTACAATGACTGTTCGATGGTTCTGTACAGACTAACAGTCATGTCCCAAAGAGGGACTTTCTTGAAGTCTTGATTTACCTGCTTTGCCCAGTGATGGTAGCAATAACATCTATTTAACTTGTCAAATAACAGCCACAGTAATCACAAACCTTTTTATTTAACATTTCCAGATAACTCTGAAATTGTGTAATGTCTGACACTGTTCTGTTTCAATAGTTTGCACTGCTGGAAATGCAGGTGTTCTATTACTTGCTTCTCGAATACTTGTTTTCTGTAGGTGGAATATGAATGCATTCATCCTGAGAAGAAACAGAAGAAAAAGAGCTACAAAAACTCTGGCATTATTAGGATAAAATCCTGCAAGGTAGGAAGATTATCGTCATCATTTGGCTTTTTTATTTTCTCATTGTAAAGAAACCTGTTTTTGTGGGGAGGAGGTGTAACGCTGTCTGTCTGTTTCTCTAGATTGAAACAGATTATTCATTCCTGGACTACATCATGGGAGGCTGCCAGATTAATTTTACAGTGAGTTGTTTCCCGACTGCACATCTTGGTAGATGCTAAGACAAGGGCAGTGGAGTTGTGGTTAGTACTTCAGTTTGAAGTGTGTGTTTTCTTAGTAAGTGATGAAGACTGCCAAAAAGAAGTAACTGTAAATTTTTACTTTTTGCTATTCAGTAGCAAATTTAATGGATCCTGAGTTTCTTAAGCTTCTTTTGAGAAATCAGTTCTCAGTCTGTCAGTGGAAAGGACTGCTACTCCTTAGATATGCATGTGACCTGTCTGAAAAGGTGTGCCGGCTTGTTTGCCTGTCCCTATATGGGACTGTGCCTGGGAGGAAGGGAGCAGTGTGTGGCTAGTCTAGCCCTCTGTTTTTGGTTATGGTTGGTTCTTCTCAATTGCTTATGGTGATGCTTCAGTGACCTGCTGTGTTATCATCTTCTGAACTGATTAGGTGGGCATAGACTTCACTGGCTCCAATGGCGATCCCAAGTCACCAGATTCTCTTCACTACATTAGCCCAGATGGGATAAATGAGTACCTGATTGCCATCTGGAGTGTGGGAAGTGTAGTCCAGGATTATGACACGTATGTAAGAGGCTCTTGATTGATCTAGTCACCACATGAAAATGTGTATTAAATGACACACAAAATGTTTCACAGTGGGTGTCATTGATCAAGGCTCATAGCTTGTTCCAGAGCTGTATCATTTGGGTGACTAAGATGCTGCCTTTCCTTGGGAGATCCCTTCAGGTGCTGCTACTGCTTCCTCCTGCTTCTGGCGTTGCCAGGAAAGGCAATGGCAGCACTGCTTAATTCAGAGTGTTTGCTTGATATGTCTTCCCATATCTGCCCTTTTATGGCCTGGGTTACTCTATAATGCTGCTTTAGCTCATTGCTAATCCTTTATTGCTGATAGTGCATTTCAAACACAAATCACCTCTTTAATTCATTGGGAACATGTTTAGCCTGCTATGTCCTTCAGCTAAGCTGTGACTGGGTTGGCTTCTCTCTTGCTACTCTGAAATCTCCCGAGAGTTCTGTAGGATGCTGCATTGAAACAAATTCTGAATCTGTCAAGTCTCTGCCTGAAACCCTTGGGCTGCTGGTTACTGGCCATGGGAAACTAGGTGGTGTACCTATTCCTCAGGGCAGGAATTGAACCTTGGTCTCCAACGGTTTTCTGGGAATAAAACAGAATAATGAAGTATTAAAGCACTGCTGTTTCACAATTCTTGTTACCCTTTCTCCCTAGGGATAAGCTGTTTCCTGCATTTGGATTTGGAGCTCAGGTTCCTCCTAGCTGGCAGGTAAGGCTTTCACAACACTATGCAGTTGCTCTGTTCATCGCTGCATTCTCTTAACTGATTGTAACATCCCTATTTCTAGGTGTCTCATGAGTTTGCTTTGAACTTCAATCCCAGCAACCCTTATTGTCAAGGTGAGGACACCTTTTTATTAATATTTCACTGAGAGGAATTGATATTAGAAGTGTTGCATTTCTTTCGTAACTGGTGAAAAGCATATGTAGCATGAAGACATGCAGCAAACTACATGTACTCTTACCTGGATGGTGACAAGAGTGAAATTGTGTTGATGCAGATTTCTGTGTGGTCTGCATAATCTTCAGTGATTGGGACCTGATGGGATTCATCCCAGTGTACCAAGAGAGCTGGCTGATGTCATTGCTAGGCTTCTCTCCATTATTTTTCAATGGTCTTGGGAATCTGGAGAGGTCCCAGCTGACTGGCAAATGTTCCAGTTTTCAAGAAGGGCAAGAAAGAAGGTAATGATAGGGCTGCCAGTCTCACTTCAGTGTCTGGTAAAATTATAGAGAAAATTATTCTGGGAGTTATTGAAAAACATCTGAAGGACAATGCAGTCATTGGTCATAGCTAACATGGGTTCATGAGGGTAAGGTCCTACTTAATTTCCTTTTATTGACAAGGTCACCCATCTAGTTGACCATGGGAATTGTTGATGCAATCTTTTTTTGGATTTCAGTACAGCTTTCAATGCTGTTTCTCACAATATCTTTCTGGACAAAATGTCCAGCATGCAGATAAATAAAAATATAATATGATGGGTGAACAATTGGCTTGTGGGTTGGGCTTAAAGGCTTATAATAAATAGGGTTACATCAGGCTTGTGGCCAGTCACTAGTGGGGTTCCCCAGGACTCCATTTTAGGGTCAGTTCTCTTTAATGTTTTCATAAATCATTTGGACATAGGACTAGAAAGTGTTTTGAGTAAGTTTGCAGATGATAGTAAATTGGGAGGAATTGTTGACTCTGTCGAGGGTAGAGGGGCCTCACAGAGAGATCTTGACAAATAAGAGGGCTGGGCAATCACCAAACACATTAAGTTTAACTACAGCCAGTGCCGGATTCTCTACCTGGGAAGGGGTAGCCCTGGCTGTACTTAGGGGACAGGAGGCTGGATGGCAGCCCTGTGGAAAGGAATTTGGGGGGTTCTGGTTGATGGCAAGTTAAATGTGAGCCAGCAGCATGCCCTGGCAGCCCAAAGGGCCAACTGTGTCCTGGGTTGCATCAAGCACAGTGCTGCCAACCAGACGAGGGAAGGGGTTGTCCTGCTCTGCTCTGTGCTGGTGTGGCCTCACCTTGAGCGCTGTGTGCAGGTTTGGGCACCACAGTATAAAAAGGATATAAAACTCTTAGAGAGCCTCCAAAGGAGGGCTACAAAGATGGTGAAGGGTCTGGAGGGCAAGACATATGAGGAATGGCTGAGGTCCCTCGGTTTGTTCATCCCAGAAAGGAGGAGTCTGATGGGAGGCCTCATGGTGGCCTGCAGCTTCCTTCCAAGGGGAGTGGAGGGGCAGACGCTGAGCTCTGCTCTCTGGGGACAGTGACAGGACCCAAGAGAAGAGCATGGAGCTGGGACAGGGTAGGGTCAGGCTGGGTGTTAGGGAAAGGTTCTTCAGTGAGGTGGTGGTCAGCTACTGAGGAAGGCTCCCCAGGGCAGTGGTCATGGCACCAAGCCTGCCAGAGGTCAAGAAGCTTTTTAACAACACTCTCAGCCATGTGGTCTGATTTTTGGGTGGTCCTGTGTGGAGCTAGGAGTTCCACTCCGTGTTCCTTGTGATTCCTCTCCAACTTAGGTGTAGATGGTTTTACTCAGGTAGGCAGCTGATCTCCACCACAACCACTCTCTCACTCCCCCTTCTCAAAGGGATAAGGGGGAGAAAACACAATGAAAAGGACTCGAGGACTGAGATAAGGACAGGGAGACCACTCAACAATTATTGTCACTGGCAAAACAGACTCAGTGTGGGAAGATTTTCTAGAGAAATGTATTACCTAGCTAGATGTATTACCTAGCTAAATGTTTTACTAGCTAGAGAAGTGAGAAACAAAGAAAACAGCTAAAAACATGTTCCCCTCATCCACCCTCTTCCACCTCCTCTCCCTGAACAGCACGGGGAAATAGGGGTTGTGGTCAGTCCTTGATGCTTTGCCTCTGCTGCTCCTTCATGGTCACTCTCTCCCTGCTGCAACGTGGGGTCCCTCCCATGGGATGCTGTCCTTCCCAAACTGATCCCACAGGGGCTTCCCACAGGCAGCAGCTAGCTCTTCAAGAACTGCTCCAAATATGGGTCTGTACCATGGGATCCATCCCCCAGGAGCAAACTGCTCCAACATGGGTCCCCTATGGGCAGCAGCTCCCCCCAGACTCCCTGCTCCTGCATGGGCTCCTCTGCATGACCTACAGCTCTGGCACAGAGTCTGCTCTGGCAGGGGTTTTCCTCAGGCCATAGCCATCTGCTCCACCATGGGCTCCTCCACAGGCTGCAGTGTGGAGATATGCTCTGCCGTGGGACCCATGGGCTAGCTGGGGGACAGCCTGCTCCACCAGGGGCCTCTCTCCACAGGCTGCCGGGGAACTTCAGCTCCTGCACCTGGAGCACCTCCTCCCCCTCCTTCACTGACCTTGGTATCTGCAGGGCTGTTTCTCACTCCTCACTCTCCCAGCTGCTGTTGAGCAGCAGTTTATTTTTTTTCTTCCCTTTCATAAATCTGCTTTCCCAGAGGCACAAACAACATCACTTGTTGGCTTGGCTCTGGGCAGTGGTGGGTCCCTTTGGAGCCAGCTGAAACTGGCCCTTATCTGACATAGAGCAGCTTCTAGATTCTTCTCTGAGAGACCATCCCTGCAGCCTATCACTATGAAAAACTTGCCACAGAATATTCTATAATTGAGAGAACTGAGACAATTCAGGCTGGAGAAAAGAGGGGTCAGGGGGATCTCACAGATGCCTGTAAATCCTGAGGGGAAGGGTGCAAAGGGGATGCATCCAGGCTCTTTTCAGTAGTACTCAAGGACAGGACAAGCGGCAATGGGCACAAACTGGAACACAGGAGGTTCTAAACATCAGGAATAATTTCTGGGCTGTGTGGGAGACTGAGAAATTGAACAGGTTCCCCAGAGAGGCTGAGGAATCTCCTTTCTTGGAGATCTTCAGAAACAAGCCGGACATGGCCATTAGGCAACCTGCTCTGGGTGTCCCTGCTTGAGCAGGGCGGGTTGGACCAGACGGTCTCCAGAGGTCCCTTCCAATTTAACCATTCTGTTATTCTGTCAGTCTATGCAAAAATTTTTGTTGCTGCAACTTGGTTACTTTTGTTATGTTACAAGTGGTAGTGAATTCAGATCAGGAATGTGTCTGTTAGTCACACTTTCAAAGCAACCATCTGCTAAGTCTGTTAGAGATGGTGGTTACTTCTTCAGCAATGTGAATATATTTGAATGTTACCTTTTAAAGGGTTGTCTCAAAATATTCTTTTCTTTAAAGCCATCTTCTTTTGCAGTAGTTGTTTCAGCTAATCTCAATGGCTGGTCTGTAAACCAGATTAAGAACTTTTAGGATTAAGGACTCTCAGCATGGAGCAGTACAGAATTTTTCTTGAATGAACATTTTTTCCTCAGATTAGTTCTTCTCTCCAGTCTAAGGCCAAGAAAGAATGGAATCTGAGAATCAGTGTTAAAATCCAAATGTTTCCTTCACCAGCTCTGTGTTGTCTGCTACACTGGAATCTGTGCCTTTGCTCTGATAGTTCCTGTGCAGTAGTTCAGAGGTAAATCACTAAAACACGTTTGGTGGACAAGGTGAGCAGCAGCAGTAAATGAAAGTACATCAATACAAGTTAATATGGGGATCCATCTAAATTGCCCTACACAAGAATATGCACCATTTAAAATCACATTTATATATATATATATATATATATATATATATATATATATATATATCTAGTTAACCAAGAAAAGCTTCTTGCACGGGAAAAACCTTAGAGGTTACTGTTTCTCTTACGTAAATGTTTAAATCCAGGTGTCACTGTGCACAAGAGGAAAATAAGCAGTTAACTGTTCCAGAGAGTTTCTGACCTTGTTGTCTAATTAGATGGTAAGCAATTAAACAAGAGAAACTGGATGACAGAGTAGAAAGGAAAAGGTCATAAGCATGCCTTCACTAGGTTATTTTTCCACCAACTTCCATGAACTTTATTATGTTGGAAGTGTAAAGAATAATGTAAAGAATACAGAATGGTGAAGAAATCTGGAATTCTTGTATCTCCAGATGTCCACTGGTTTTAGACCTTTGCTTTGTATATTCACTGCTATCCTGCTGTTTATTTGTCCTTTAGGAGTTCACAGCTGTGTGTGAGTGATTATCCTTTTGCTTCTCTATCCAGTAATGCTAATAGAATAATTACTGGAGAAATTGTGAGGCTCTTTTGGCAGCTTGCATTCCTTGTGTTACAGGGATCCAAGGAATAGTTGATGCCTACCGCCAGATCCTTCCTCAGATACGACTCTATGGGCCAACCAACTTCTCTCCTATTATAAACCATGTCGCAAGGTTTGCTGCACACTCAGCACAACAAGGAACTGCTTCTGTGAGTCCATGCCCTTCCCTGCAAATGGGTGATGTTTCTGTTTCCTGTGTTCACAATGGGATAGAATTGTATGGTGAAGTGATGCATTCTTCTTCCTCAGGATCTCAAGTTTGGTCCTGTCTTACCAGCTTCCAAAGAGGTTGTTGCTACTCCCTTCGTTCATATGTGAACATGTACCAGTGAAGTATGCAGGGGTCCCATGTTGGCTTTTAGACCAGTTGGACTTTGTCAGCAGTTGCCTCACCCTAACCTCTCTTGCCAGACTTCATCACCTGTAGGGAATGCACACAGTATAAAGGGGCCCTGTGTATTTTATTCCAAACAATTTTTCACTTGAGCATGTATACGAAGACCACCTAAGAAATGTCAGAGGGCTTGACTATTTGTCCCACCATGCTTGCATGCAGAATCAAAGTATCTAGAGGGCCATGTTACCAAAGTAGTGCAAGAACTGGCAAATCAGTATGCTAACCATGTTGCAGAACATCCATACTATGTCTGCAGTTGCATTGCATGTCTCATTTGTGTGCTTGCATGGCCATGACTGCTGTTAAAATGCAACTCCATATCTTAAAACTTTATTGTACTTAAGGATGAAGGGATCATATTTCCTGATGTATTTAACCAATTCCATTTTTGACCACCCAATTAGAAGGAATTTTGATGTTCACTTTGATACTTAATGGTCTTAGCTGTACAAGAATTTTGAGTTCTACATAAGTTTGTGCATACATCAAATTAATTTACCACACTGTGGGGTGCTTGGTCTAGGGAGAGCCATTTCTTATATTTTTGAGGGTATTTTTTAGCTATTCAGACAACTGGGGGAAATCTTCCTATTTTTCTTAAGCTCCTGTGTTCTTCCCCTTCTGTCATTTGTAGAGTGTCGTCACGTCATGACGTTTGTCAACGCTGTATGTTCAGATTTCTAATACTTAAATTACTGATAACTAAAAGGAAGGTTTTTTTAGAGTTACAAACAGATATTGAATAATGTATTTTATCCTTTTGAGATGGCAGTGAATAAAGCAGTACCCCTCAGTGAGTTTTTTATGCACCTTTGATGATTTAGGATTACTTTGATCATTGCTAGTATATCTGGCAACTGGTGTAATTGTTCTTTATAAATTGAATGTAAGCCTGTATCTTTTATCTAATGCAGAGAATTTCCCTGAAGTGCACAAGGAAAGGTGGTTTGCATAAGAAAAAATGGGAATAAACAGAAGTTCATTTAATGTTCTGTTCTTGTCTTATCCACTGCACAATCTGCTTGCTTTTTAGAGTAAGAAATTGCTTCATTTGCTTTCAGTTATGTGAGCGTTGATGTTGAACTCCCTAACGGAGTATTTTCTGATGTGTTTTTTTTTAGCAATATTTTATCTTGCTGATCATCACAGATGGAGAGATCACTGATCTGGATCAAACCAGGCAAGCAATTGTTAATGCATCTAAGCTGCCAATGTCCATCATTATTGTTGGAGTTGGTGAAGCTGATTTCAAAGCAATGGAGTTTCTTGATGGGGACAATGGCATCCTGAAATCCCTAACAGGAGAGCCAGCTGCACGAGACATTGTTCAGTTTGTGCCTTTCCAGCAGTTCAAAAATGTAAGTTGTTTTTAACTTCCTAAGAATTCTGCTGCCAACATATGTGCAGTTATTACATCCAAAAAATTAGCATGTGTCTAGGCAGCTTATTAATGTTGCAATGTATGAAGGCAGCAAAGTGTATGGTCAAAGCACTGTCCAAACTGTTTCTTGTGAGAGTTGAGATATATTTGCTTCTGGATTCAAAACTGTGTGCCTCATAACTCTATTGCAGCTTTTCCTAAAGAGTTCTCATAGTATTGTTATTCTCTCTTGGCTATTGCAGTGTTAGAAGGAGTAAAGGAGGTGTTTTCTCTCCTGGGATGCAAACGTTTAGTCAAGGAAGTGAGATCATTTTGTCTCAGTGTCTGTTGTTGAGTCCCATGAGTGATTTAAGCTGAGATGGAATCTTTCCTGCTGTTGAAAGCAGTCCTATCATTCCCCAGCTCCGCCCTACTTTTTCTGATGGGGCACTAGTGTTGATGCGTATTACACAGTGAATGAGGTTGAAGAATGGAGTTAAATGGAAACCCAAAATAAGACAAATTGCTAGTGGCTGGGGCCGTGTCCCACCCAGATCAAGGCCATATGAAGGCTGTGTGAGTCTGGGCTTAGGGTGGGAGCAATGCAGGGGTGGGAACAAGTGATTTTCAGCAAGAGTACTCTCTGAGACTGCCTGGAAGTGCTCCTAAGACTGCAGCAAGACTGAACCAGAGGGAGTGAGATGTGGACAAAAAGCAGATTGTGCTGTCTTCTCAATGTTGCTTTCCTGGCAGGTGGGGGCTGCAGTCTGAATTCTGTAAGAGAGTATGTCACTGGGCTGGTAATTCCATTCCCTGCAGTATCTTTGATTTATTCTCACTGTTCCTTGCAGGCTCCTCGGGAAGCTCTTTCCCAGATGGTTCTGGCTGAAGTGCCAAAGCAGCTGGTTTCATACTATAAATTGCAGGGATGGCCACCTGTGAAACTGATGGAAACAAAGAAGATGTAGATTGCATCCTCACCCTAGCCATATGTATCACTGCGGTGAAGAGAGCTGTTTGCACTCACATTCTTCCCTTACACACTCGGTGCCTTAAGATTGTACCATTCACACTAATACTTTTACCTGCTTGTACTCTGTATCTTTGATCTTTCCTGTTCCTAACTGCAAGAAATGTAAATAAGGAAGAAATGCAGCTGCTGGCAGTTCTTGTCAAAGAAAAGTAAACCTTGTTGGTTTTCTGCCTTGGAATAGTGATACATCATAGCATGCATCATCACTTGGCATGGCCCACCTGCTGCTTGGTGCTAGAGTGAGCACGTGCACTGAACTGCTCACGCAGCACTGCTTCGATGTTCATCAGGACAATCGTATATATAGTAATGATACTTACTATGTGTTCCTTGGTAGCTTTTTTATTCTGTCAAGCTGCCTTGGGAATGGGGACCCATCTGTATTGGTTGGTATGAAAGTCGTTTGGCTAGATGCCTGAGGTAGTTCCTGTTGTGCCTTCATAAGATGCAAGTATATTTTTTTATATGTAAAGGTTTATTTTTAAATTTCAGTTACCATACTTTGCAATCATTTTATTTTTTAATCACATTTTTGTATTAGCAAAAACTTCTTCTGTGGAGATAAAGGAAGTTGGACTTGTCATTGCACTACAAGTTGTCATCACTTTCAGTTTCATAAATAAATAATGTGCTGTCATTTACAGGCATGTCTGGTCTCGTTTCATTTCTGGGATTTTTCTTTTGTTTTCCAGCAATGTTGGTGTGTGTTTTAAGGAAGATCTTTGCTATGGCATTAGCCTTGGTCGTTCAGCCTAGGTTGAGCATGAGCAGCTGCAAAGCAGAGCAAGTTGTCTGTCATTAGTTTTGTTACCTGTTAATGACTAAGACTGCTGAATGTATATCCTGCAGCCCTGTCCTGCAGTGAGATGAGCTCTTTCTTTACTGTGAAATTAAGAAAGAATTTGTCTATTCTACTGCACACACCAGGAAATTGTGGGAAGAAATTGGAAGACTGCCTTGGTGATTCAGCCTATTAAATTGGTAGGTTACAAATGTGTGAAAGTAGAACCGTGGTATGAATCCATATCTTCAACTAGACTAGTCGTTATGGATTGTATTCGCCAGTTAACTAATTTATAGCTTGTGCTTGAAGGGCAGTGGGTCTAGGACCACTACTCAGCAAAGAAAATTTATTAGTTTTTCATTCAAACGCAGTGTTGACCACGATGTATTCTTCCAGTAGCAGCAGCTTCTTCACTCTAGAGGAAGCTGGACTGTCTCACCTGAAACAGTCCATCCTCTAGCCTGCAACACCCAGTTTTCTTGCACTTAGATTCTTGAGAGAAAGCAAGCAATCTCTCTAGTTGAGTGGCTGCATAAACTGAAATGTGTTAAAAGCATGGAAGAGAGGAAGGAAAACTGCCAAGTCATCTCAGAAACTGCCCTGTGGTTCTCTACGTGCGTTTTCAGCTTATTACAACCTTTAGGCAGAGCTCTCCTTCACTCTTAGGTGTACAAGCAAATCAGAGTCTGGTATGTGTACACGTGTGTGCCTTTTCTTGCCCTTTTTTCAAAATGTTTTTCTTTAAAGGAGGCTTACAGCAGTAATTCTGAAATTTCAACAATCCTTTGCCCAAGTAATGCCCAAGTGGCATTGCATAGTCCACGGTTTCAATTTAATGCTTTTTTGACAAGAAGTTATGAGCATGTTGTGACTTTCCTCCAGCCTTTAGAGGCAGAGTATGATCTCTGAGACAGCAGAATGCATAGTGAGAAATGCATTTTGCCTCTCCTTTTTAAATGTAAGTTCCTGCTCAAAAGGAGGAAAAAGAATCCTTCCTAGTATTTATGTCTTCAATGGCTATGAAGGGAGCTTGGAAAATCTGTTCCTTAGCTGGCTGAGGTGACTGCAGATGCTCGATTTGATGATAGGGGTGACTTTCCCTGTTTGGGAGAGGAAAAATCCAAGATGTGGTAGAGACTTGTGAGGAACTTCCTCCTTTTGCAGGCAGAGATGCTGCTTACCTGCAGGAAAGTGGCTGAAACATGAATGAGCAACAGGACAGAAGCCTGTCACTGGAGGAGGAGAAGAGCTGCATGGCTCTGTGCTGAGATGAAAAGACACAGGAGGGTCAAACTTGGAAGCTGCTAAAGCCAGGATGGCATGGTTCTGACTGGTTTCTCTCATTCTTGACTCTCCCTAGGGCTCCTGTTTTAGACAAAGTGGAGGCTGCTGCTGGGCTGTTCTGTTGGAGGCTGGGATGCTTTGTGCCTTGTGCCGCCCTGGGTGTAGCTGGAATGCAGGCTTGCAGCATGACTGTTGCTCAAGGCAGATAAGAGCTCAGGTTTACTTCCCCAGGAGGCTGTGCTGTTCTTACCCTGTGACCGTGCACTCTATGCCATTCCACATCCTTCTTTGGTTTTACGTCCGCCATAAGCTTGTTCAGGCTGGGTACCTTTTTGTGTCCTCTGTGTCACGAGTTGTTCCTGTGTGCAGACAAGCTACATTCAGCCAAGAGGTATGGCACAGGGGGCATCTTGCTCTCCAGAACTGCTGCCACCCATTCTCCATGATTCATCTGGACTTGAGAGCCATTCCACCCTTGCCTTTTGGACTATTCTCAGGCAAGAGTCCCACTCTTAGGAGCTGCCCCTTCCAGGACTACGCTTCCTTCTGGGCATGCTGCTCCATCCAGAAAAAAAAAAAGACAGCTGCAGACCTGCCTCCGATTTAGTAAAGCCTATACCCTCATCTGTACGTGCACTATCCTTGTCATCAAGAGAGGAGCTTGATTTGTGTTTCTTAGTTTTGAGATATCCATTGGAGAATCACATGTGTTCTGTGCTGGCCAGGGCCCTTCTCACAGCCTCCGCTGAAGGGACAAAAGCAGCAGGATTTGCTGTGGGCACAAGGGTAGTTCACTGTCCTGTGACAGGCTCAGAGTTGTGATTGCATTAAGAGCCTTTTGGGGCCTGAGGACCTTCAGAACACCTCAGAAGTCTGCTTGCCCTAGCCTTGGCCATAGATTGAGGAAGCACCTGGGCTCTTTCTGTCACCAAAGGTATTTTAGCCTTGGGACTTCGTATAAATGGAAAGCTGTTTTATGTGGGAGCTCATCAGGGAGTGTTCCTCTTACTTCTAGGACACCTGGCAATAATACTCATGACACTTCAGGTCAGAGTATGCCATGCTGCCGATACAGAGCTTCCTCCTGGTGCAGATCAGGCTCTAAGGGGTAAGGAAGCCACACAAACTCCCTGAGGAGATGATGACTTGTGATTTCCTTTGAGCAAGTACCAGATTTGTCCATCAGCAGCACTCTTTGGTGGTCTGAATGTCTGCTTCAACAATCTGAATTACATCCCCTCTACCCCTCCAGCCACAACTGGGTTAAGGGCTCCGTGCATTCAGCTTTCTGTGCAGTTACCTTAGACTGAATAGTTCATTCATTTGGGTTCCCAGAGGTGGTGCCAAACACTGCCCATCTGCTGTGCTTCATTGCCGTGCTGTGAAGCAGTATCCTTGTCTGCCACGGCTCGTTTCCACCGCCACCAGCACCTCTTTCCTGGCTCTTGAGTAAGCTGTTGGATAAGGTGAAGATAAGGTAGGTAGCTGCAGGGCTGGCTCTGGAGCAGCCCAGCATTGCCCAGGCATGATTCAGTCACTCCTCAGTGTTTGTGGAGCTGAATTAGCTCCACTGTGCCCTGTATGGCAGGCATGGAGGCAGGTGTTTTGGCACAGGGTCCTGAGTAGGGGTCTTGAGTGGGAGACCCTCAGGAGAAAGAAATATTTGCAAAATCCTGCTGAACTCATGGTAACACGATTACTTACTGGCCTGTGCCTGGGCTCCAGCATCTTTCATATATGAGTTCTTACACAGGTGAGCTGTGAGCTGCAGCTGAGCCTGGCCACAGTGGGGAGCGCAGCAGGGACTGCAGCCGCTCGGGGTTGGTGGGCCATGACTGTCCCAGGTGGCTCCCATTTCCCACCCTCCCAGTTTGCTGTGGAGGGTTCTGACTGCTGCAGCTGTGATTTGTGCTATGGAAGCCATCAGGCTGGGGGGCAAGTGGGGCTGGGGCTCCAGTTCCAGAGGTCCTGGAACCCTGCCCAGGGGCAGATCTGAACTCCATCCTCATCATGTTGCTCCACCACTAGCAGCGCACTGAGGCCGGTGTCCTTCAGCTTTGGAGGAAGCCCTTGTCCCTGTTGCGGCACTGTGCCTGTTGTGAGGTGTGGCTGAGATGGCCTCTCGTTGCAGGGGTTTCCTGGGCTGTGTTCCCCATCCTGTTGGTGTGGCTGCAGGGCGCAAGGATGATGCCATCAAGGCCTGGCTACTGCAAAGCAAGCCCCCAAGCCCCCCATGGCCAAGTGCTCCCCTCTACTTGGCTCTGTGACAGCTGGGAGCCTGCCAGGTGCCAGCCCAGAGGTGTCGGGTGAGCAGGGACAGGGAGCGGGCGGCCGAACCGGCCGGACAACTCGGGGCTGAGTCACACCGGGTGGAGCAGCCCAAGTGGGGCAGCGCTGCTGGCTGAGGGCTCCATGGCGCTCAGTGTTCGTGTCCGGCGGCTCTCCCACCTGCCAGGCCATGGCGAGCGGCAGGTGCAGCTCAGCTTCCGAGGTGGGCCCAATGGGCAGGGAGGGAGGCATGGCTGGGGGCTCTCATCCCTGCGGGGCCGTGCTGGTTCTGGCAGAGACCGAGCCTTCTATCTCGTTCCCAAGGCTTCACCCAGAAGACGAGGAAAATCCGCTGTGGCTCAGAGGCCATGTTCGGGGAGGTGAGTGTGGTGTCACCTGGTGAGGACCAGGGCAGTGGGAACTGGGGTAGGGACAGGGACTGGGACAGGGTGGACCCTCGGTCAATGCCTGGTGGGGTAGGAGGTGAGTGAGGATGGGGTGTGCATCTCAGGGTAGGATGGGAAGCCTTCCTCCCCGTGCCCATCTTCACTGTCCCATGCTGGAGCCTGTGACGCCTGGCTGTCAGGACTTGCGGAAGAGTCCCGTCTCTCATCTCCTGTCCCATCTGGATGCCTCTGTGTTGCCTGAGGCACCAACAACTGGGGCAATCTGTAACATGCATGGAATTAACCTAATTTGCCTTTTGGAAAGCATGGCTGCTCTTGCAGAAATGAGCCGCCCCCCCCAAACAATTTTTCAGTGAGCCCAGTTGGCACCAAGCCACAGGGTGGGTAGCAGCAGGACTCAGGGCAGCAGGGACCTGTCCCTCTCACCAGCTGGCCAGTTTGGGAGTGGGGTGAATCACAGCCTTGCGCATCTTCGGAGCGTGCCTGCGCTTGGTGGCTCCCTGCCCACCTGTCACCCCCTGTCCACCTCCCTCATGTGCTGGAGGCTTCAAATGGAGGCAGTGACAGGTGGCAGCAAAGGGAGGGACATGGTGTGGGAGAAGCTAAGTTCTGGGACGTCCTTAGCTGAAAGTTGGTGCATATAAAACAAGGGGATAGGGAAATGGCTCTGGTCCTGACTGCTTCCAGTAGGGTGGGAAATGCTTTGCAGATGTGGGTAGAAGCTGCCTTCCTCTCAGCAGGAGCTGGGAGGCTTGGGGAGGTCCTGCAGAAAAGGAGAGAGTGTGGAGCACGTGAAGCTTTCTGTGGCTAGATAGACTCACTTTCAGGAGGAGAGAACAATATATGGCTGTAACAAAACACCCCTTTGGACCTTGCCCTGTCCAAGGCTGGCTTTGCCACATCTTCCAGGTGCCTGCAGGGACTGATCTTTCTAATATAAAACTGAGCAGAAGCCCCTTACCTTCCAGAGAGCTCAGCTCACATCTTCCCAGTGCCATGAGCCTGCTCCGGCCCTACAGGGACTCAGGTGCTTGGGGCAGGTCCCAGTTTTCATCTCACTCCCATTAGCTCCATCATGATCTTCGATGCTGGGGGGAAATTCATGTCACTGACAATTCAACTTTATCCATTATCTGCGCTGCACCTCCCAGTGCTGCAGAAGCAGCGAGAGCTGAGGAGATTCACTGTGCACTGTTTGCTTGCAGCTCTTTCGCTGGCCGCACTATGGGAAGCTCATCATGGGAGAGGTGCTCTCCATTAAGGTTTACAACTGCAGCAAGGTTTTCAGTAACAGGTAGGTCCTTTAGTTGTTGGTGAGCAGCAGAGGTGGGGGAAGAAGTGTACTGGACTTTAAATGGGATTAGAAAGGATTTCTTGGAATTGATAGGAGGAAGACAAACAAGATACAATTTATAGAAGAGGGATGAAGCTGGTTGTTCTGATGCAGCAGCAGTGCTGTGTGTACAAAGTCAAATAAGAATGTTATTTGCTGTAACAGTTAAATTATTAGGCTCCCTAAGGGTCCAGGTCAGCCCCCCTGGTAGGATGAATGTGAAGTAGGGCTCCACCAGCCAAGCCAGCAACAGAGGAGCTGTAAGGGCAGGGACTGCACCAGTGGGGACCTGCTCTTACCCTGTAGAACCACACTGGGACCATCACCATGCAGCACCCAAATTCAGTGTCTCTGTCCATAGGGAAAAGCCCTAAGCCTGTGATAATAGGGTTTAACTTTTAAGAAGACAGCTATTTAAATTTAAAGGATCAGACAGAATACAGAATGCTTCTAGGTGGGCTAGACAATGCTGCAAACTCAGCAGCTATACCAGCAGTTGTAAAACACTTAAGGGAAACCTGAAGAGCAGAGGTGACAGATGGAGTAGAGGTGGTGGAGCAAGCGAGGGAGCAGAGACACATCCTGCATCATGTGAAGCTTGTGAGGATGCAGGACAGGGTGCCTGCTCTAGTAAATTAAATGTAAGAACTGAAAGCAAATCAGCAGGGAAAACTTTCTAGAGATAGCTGATGATACAAAGCTTTTCAAAGCCATCACAAACCTACCAGAAAGGGTGTGGAGGAAACAGATGAGTACAGCACATGCAAGACATTTAAAGCCAAAGCAGAAAATGTGGCTGAACTTTGTGCCACTGTTTACTGGATGCTTTCCTTATGGGAGATAGATCAGAGGAATTGTCTCCAACTGAAATGTCAATAGAAACTGCTTTAGGACAAACTGATAAAAAGTAACAAGTCACTCAGTCCTGATAGTGTTGAGCAAGGAAGTCCAACGGGAAACACCTGGACTGGCATCATCTATCCATGCTGGTGGGCAAAGTAATGGTGGGTGACAGAGATTACAGTTTAAGTTTGGCCAGTGCTCTGGGATGCTCAAAAGTAGAAAGAGGGTAGAAGAACAGAAGGGAAAGTCTTGTTATGCTGCTGTATCGGTGAGAGGCTCCTTCCTCCAGGGAAGAGAGGAGGCAGGCTCTGCATCTTGGAGAAGAGGAGGTGAGAGGGGACATGGGGGAGGTCTTGGGGGTGACGGGGGGATGATTGCTCCTATCTGCATTCAGGGTGGGGTGTGATGCACTCCAATGGCTCTGAAGGCAGTAGGAAGCTCTGTTTCATTCTGGGCTTTGCTCAGGTGCTGGCACAGCTGCCACGGGAAGCTAGAGGAGAAAATAAGAGTGGGCTCCAGACAGCAGTGACACAAGCTGCTGAACTCCACACACATTATCACCACTTGCAGGGAGCAGGGATGGTCCTTCCCCAGCAAGAAGTCCCTTTGGACTGGGTGGATTTTGGCCTGACTTGCTGTGGACATACCTGCAGTCCTGAGCTTATTTCCTGGTGATATATTTCTGTGTGTAAAGCCTCTGCTTCTCAGCTGGCTGCAGAGCATGAGGGTCAGTCCAGTTGCTGGATCCCCTGGTGCTCTCCCCTAGGATGAAAGCACTGATGCTTTGCATAGTGTTGCTGCAGCTTGTGATTTTGTTACAGGCTTCTTGGTACCCTTGTCCTCAGCCTCCAGCACCTGATGACATCTGGGAGGCTGATCCTCCGGGAGGCCCTTGTGGACAGGAACCACAGCATCACCAGTGTAAGTCCTTTATGGGCAGCCTGGGGATGGGCATCGCTCCATCACTCATCTGAGCAGGTGTAAAGGCCCATAAACATTCAGAAAGTCTTTGTAGGAAACCTCTGGAACTTTCCAGGTGGATCTGGGGCTGATGAGGAGCACAAGGTGCTGCTTGGAGCCCTGTCTGTGCAGGGGTGCAGCCACTTCGCCCCCATGAAGGTCCTTAAGTGCTTGGGGTGGGCTGGGGGACCTGAGGACGTGCTGAGTACCTAAACGGGGAGAGGGAGGCTTAACAACACCTCCCTGAGACTGAGTGGTGTGTGCAGGACTTGATATTTCATCTCCTTCCAGCACTGTGCCCGGGCAGCTTTTGGGTTAAACATTAAGTCTTAATGGTGGTCTGTAGCAGCGTGTCTTTGATGCCTGCCTGCCCCTCTCCTCCATGGCTCCTGCTCCCCGCCTGCCCTGGTGCTGGGGCTCACTAGCACTTTGTGCTGGCAGAAAGTGAACACAAGCAGAAAATGAGCTGTTTCCTGCCCACGCAGTGTGAGGCACAGTTCGGCGAGCTCTGGATGGCCAGGCCTGGGTGCCAGGGCAGGGCTGGTGGAGAGGTGGAGGCAGACAGAGCTTGGTGCTGCTGGCAGCCCTGCGAAGTGCTGCACCTCTGTTTGTCCTTCCTGTGGGCAATATGAGTCACCCCCACAGTGACTCGGTGCAGTGACCACGAGCCCAGGGGGAAGATGAGTGTTTCCGGGATGATTTTTAGCCGGCTGCAGCTCACTGTGGGAATGTTCATGCTGGCAAAGGGAGAGGGGGCCAGGCTGAAAATTTGGCAGCTGGCGGTGCTTTGGAGGGACTGAGCTGGAGCACTTACACTGTCATAAGGTCAGAGCTGCTCTGTGGCCCCAACCCTTTGCTCAGCTGCCTCTTCCCTTGTGCTAACAGCAGTGCCCAACCAAAATCCAAGAGCTTGCATTTTTGATGGGTTAGTTTTTGCCTGTGTCAGACTGGGCAGAAAAACACAAGTGGGACCAGAGCAGCTGGAGACCCTGCCCCTCAGCTCAGCTGAGAAAAGATCAGTCCCTGAAGGAAAGAGGCTGCTTCAACCGCTGCTCCTTCTGCCAACTGTGAACAAGATCCTGCTATTCCAAGTCCTGTTCTTCCCTGGAACCTCTGGAACTTGAGTTATTTGTACCCCTTTTTCTCTTCTGGTGCTTTAAAGGGGTTTCAGAGCCTCAGCTAGTCACTTAGTCCTATCCCAAGCTTCTGCCTCCATCCAGCTTCTGCTGCTGCCTCTCCCAGTTGTTGTATTCTTGCTTCCCAGGGTTACATTTCTCTCCCCAGAGACATCCCTTTTCCAGGGGCTGAGCTGTGGATCCAGCTCATACATCCTCTTCAGCCTACTGAGAGGTGGCCTCCTCCATGGCTGCAGTTTTTGCCTCTCGGGGAAATTCTTGTGTATTCCTGTTGGTGTGAGATCAGGCTGGTCACCTGTAATTCAAATGTTTTCAGAGCCATGCTGGCTGTGCCAATACCTAGCATGCTCCATGCTTTTCTGGCTGTCCTGCTCCCCACTGATGCTGACTCGAGGCCTCATGTGATGCAGACTCTGGGTGTTGCTTGTTGCTTCTGAATTGTTTTGAACCAAGCTGACATGCCTGCTGCTTCCTGCTTTCTTCAGAGAGTGCACCCCAAACACTTGCACGTTGCTTTGCTCTGCTGCAGCACTCTCCCCACTTACCTTGACAAAAGTGCCCTGAGATGGCTCTTAAGGCTCCAGGACAGATGGCTCTTAGGTTCCATGCTATATTTTAGATTTGGAAACTTGACCCGGCTTTTAATCAGGCTTTGGAAAGCTGTAGGAGATGGAGTTTGGTAAACTCCAGCTTGCTGATGGAGACAAGCAAGGAGAGTCCGACAAAATTAGGCTTCTCAGGGGTTGTGACCTTCCTCCTTTTGCCTTCTTTCCACCCGCATCTCACTTGTTTTTTCCTTCCACACATCTATTTTTTTTTTTTTTTTTTGGCATTTCTGCAGGTGTTTTGTGGCTGCCAAGCTCTCAGGCAATTTAATTTTCTGGTTCTAGATCTACATTGAATTGGATTTGCACTACCAACCTCCAGATGGCTCAGCTGGGACCTGGGTTGAAGAGGACTTTGTCTATCAGATGAAAGATAGGTATTGAAATCCAGGGAGGGGAAAATTTCCAGGTGATGTTTACAGCTGCCTTTGTCAGGGGCAACCAGATCCCTTTGAGATGCAATCCAGCCTCACTGACTCTCCTCCTCTAGCCAGGCTGATGCATTTCTGCTCTACATTAGCAGTAAGTGACCAGGGCTCTTGGAAATAAAACATCTTGCATTCACAAAGAAGACGCCTTGTGGTTGACTGCAATAACCCATTGCATCCCAGGAGCCCCTTTGGAGTCCCAGGCATTTCTGCAGCCTTCCTGGCTGATAGGAGCAAGACTTTGTGGTTGCAAAGCTGCAGAGAGCATGGCTTTGCACCATAGCAGCCCCAGGCACCCCGCATACAGGTGGTTCTCAAAGGTACCCAAAGCTAGTGGATGTCAGGGCAGGCAGGATGACAAGGTCCAGGGAGCATAACTTCTGAAGTGTCTAGAGGCAAAGCAGAGGGCATGCAGGGTGGGAAGAGGAAAAACAACATTTTGGAGAATACTTGTGTTATGGTGTGGTGGTCAGGAGACAAGCAGGGGCATGGCTTTGCCACTGTTTCCTAAGTGCATTGGTTAAGAGTCTTTTATTTATTTATTTATTTTCAGTAAAGTATCCATTTTTTTTTTTTTTTTTTTCCTTACAGTTCAGAGTTAATCATCCACAATCCTGGATTTGAGGAGCCAGAGTAAGTATCTGTGCTTGAGGTTATCCACTCACCCTCCCGCGTGGAGGAGAGTGCACAACTCACTCATCAATGCTGGCAGTGATGTGGTGGGGGATTTCAGGGCAGCCAAGGGGCCAAGAGCAATTGAGATGGACAGAAAGGCAGCTGCATTGGGCAGGAAGCTGGCAAAGGGCCTGGAGACTGAGGAGGAGGAGGAAGAGGAGGAAGACTTTTATGATGTATCTGACATGGAGGTCTTGGGCATTGTCTTCAGCCCCGTGAAGAGGTATCTGTGGTTGTGCTCTTCCTGCATGGGCTGTGGAGTGGGAGGTGCCAGCTCCTGGGGTCTCTTCTGGGGGCTATCCTGCATCTCGTGGCATTTTGCTTCCATAAAATATCGGAAACCTTCAGTGTTCCCAAAAAGAGTCTGCTTTGGATTTGCTCATTCTTGGGTCGAGGAGCTGTTACTTGCTGGGTTTTCAAGTTGCTTCTCTTGGTGGGGTCTTACTCAGGTCCATGCAGTTGAAGGGACAAGCTCACCCAGGTTGTTTTTCTGTGCAGCCGTTCCAGACTTTGCTCCACACGGAACCTGTTTGCCACCCCAACCCCACAGAGCTTCCAGGTACTGCAACATTGGGTGTGTGTCCCTGCAGTTGCCACTGGCCCAGCAGCTGGTCCCTCACTATCTTCCTGTGGGCCTGGGCTTCTCCAATTGCTGTATACTCCAGCAGGGCCTCTAGCATGAAGAGACCTTCTTGCTTTGTGTGAATTCCCTAGGCAAGGTCTGAGATTCCCTGAATGTCTGCATCCAGCATCCACAATCACTAGCTCCAAAACCAGCCGGTCCAGGGCAGAATTTCTTTTTGAGCCACATAGGCTGGGTATACAGAAGAAAGGAATCACCCTGTCATCCCCAGTACTGTGGCAAAACACAGCCTGAGCAGAGCTTTGGAGAACTCCCGGGCATGGCTGGTGCCTGCCAACCTCCCCAGGACCTTCCAGAGGCCCTCGTGGATGCCTGTGGGACATGGCTGGGGGTGGACGTCTGCTGCAGGGGCTTTTTCAGACACCCCAGGAGGTTGATTCTGGACCCTGCTCTACACCAGGTTGATTTGAAACCACTGGAAGTGGGGTTCAGTCACAACTTTTGCCCTTCAGATTTCAGGGCCAGGTCACAGGCTGGATATAGCTTCAAATCCTATCCCGGTTCTGAGTAAACATGGACTTGCATCTGGGTCTCCTGTTTTTCAGGGCTGGGTCTTATCCACCTAGCAGAAAGGTTTTGTGGGGGCAGAATTTCCTACCTTCCTTTATTTGAAATTGCTTATACTGTGAGAACATTTCTCCCACATCTTAGACCTGTAACCATTCAACAGCAAATGAGACAGCCATGTTCCAGTCCACACACCTTCCAGTTAGCTCCAGACACATGTCAAAGATGTGGGTTTAACACGTGATTTCCTTGCCTGTCTGAAAGGAAGAAATGTCTCAAATACCACCAGTTTGGTTTGTTGCCAGCCAGAGCAGATTTCAGCATCTGTGCTGTTGCCTGTTCTGAGTGTCCAGACCTGTGTTTAGAGGGCCCTGCATGTTTGCATACTGGTATTGTTGGAACAAGCTCAGAATGGAGCCAGAGAGAAGCAGAGTGTTGATGTGATGGTTTTCTCCCACATTTCCTCAGGTTGGGATTAATATCATTGAAGCACAGAAGCTGGTAGGGGTGAACATTAACCCCTTTGTGGTCGTCAAGGTTGGAGAGGAGAAGAGGCACACAGTGACACAGAAGTCAACAAATTGCCCTTTCTACAATGAGGTATGTGTTATGAAGAAAGACTTCATCACCACTGTGTCCCAAGTGGCCAAGGCCATCCTTGCCTGAGGTGCTCTGGGTGCAGCTGCTCTCAGGAAAAGGCATTTATGGCGTCCTGTTGGGAGCCCATGGCTCAGCTGTCTTTCTCTTCTCTTTTAGTACTTTTTGTTTGAATTCCATGAACCAAGGGAAGTTTTATTTCACAGACTCATAGAGATTTCAGTAAGTATGTCTTCCTCATGGTCCTTCATTTGTAACTGGTACAGTCTGTTGCCTCTGTGTGTGAATGCTGGGAGTGACGATCAAAGCAAGGCTAATACTACCAGCCAGGTTTAACAGGCAGTCATCTGCCCAGAGAAGCTGTGGATGCTCCATCCCTGGAGGTGTTCAAGACCAGGTTGATCTAGTGTGTGGCATCCCTCCCCATGGCAGGGGGCTGGAACTGGATAATCTTTAAGGTCTCTTCCAACTCAAGCTGGTATATGATTCTATGAGCTGCGACACAGAGAGACCAAAGGACCTTCCCATGGTTACAGTGGGGCAGAAATCCATCCCTGGCCCCACTCTGAGCCAGTGCTGGGCAGTGCTGCCTTCTCACCTCCCCACTGCCAGCTTTTTTCTGCCTCCAGTGACTGCAGTGGAGCCTCTGGTGTAGATTCTCTGCTGTCGCCTTGCTGCCCCACTGGTTTTAGGGTCCTACTGTCCCTTGCTCAGAAGTCTCATCCCTGCAGGGTGTGGAGGCCAATGTTGGGTGAGCACAGGGGAGCTCAGCATTGATTTCTGCTTTTAGGAGAGCCCAGCCAGGCAGACAGGTGTCTTAAAAATCCCCTGGCCCAAAGCACTATGGGGCTTTTCTCAAGGTAGCTAAACCCAGCCAGTACCTTCTTTGCCATCTGATCTCTGGTGTTTTCCCTGCCAAAGTCTGCGCATCCTTTCTGCCTGTGTGGGCTCAGCAAGCACTGAGCATGGCTTGGGTTTCGTGAGAGAAGCTGGTCTGGTGTGGACATAAAGATTCCCTGTAGGAAAGCAGGTCTGCCCTTGGTTCTTTGTAGGTGTTTAGCTTATCTGGGGCTGGCAGAAGAAGCCAACTTGGTTGCAAGTCATGAATTTGCCTTGGCCCAGGTTTGGCTGAGGGCTGCGGGCTGGTAGGCTTTGAAGGAATGGTTTGGTCATAGATGGGTTTGGCCCAGGGCTAATTTAGATGGGGGTCAATGTGCATGAGGAGCTTGCAGCTGCTACCTGAGCTGTGTTTTGGAACAGGCATATTCTAGCATCCTGTCCTCTGTGGGGATGTCTGGATGTGTTGCCCAGCTGCCCACATCTCTTATATTTCTGCTGTCTGCAGGTTTTTCACTCAAAGAAGATACCATTTCTGGCAACATGCATAGGAACATTCAAGATGGACATTGTAACAGTGTACAGCCAACCAGGTATGACTGACTGCACAGCGTACCTGCTTCTTGCCCCAACTTCATTTGAAGACAAGATTTCCTTTGAGCTCTGCTGGGTCTGCTGAGGGTCCTGCCTTTATATCACTGTGTTCACATGAGGACCAGCACTCACTTCTCCTCCAGGCTTTCTGTAGGCTTGTGAGACCTCCTGCACCTTCAGAGGGAGAGTTGGGGCAATATTTGTGCAGACATTGTTGCATGTGAAATGGTAACCAAAGCTTTTTTATAACAAATCCCTTCCCTTCTCTCTCAGACCACAGTTTTTTCCAGAAATGGGCTGTTATCAGTGACCCCACAGACACTCGGGCAGGTGTGAAAGGCTTTGTGAAGTGCAACATCTCTGTCACTGCACGCGGGGACGTTGTAGGCTCCCTTCCCACCTCCTCCAGCAGCCGTGTTGAGGATATTGAAAGGTGGGTGCTGCAGGGTCTTGCATGACCCCGGGGGAAAACAGTCATGTCTCTCTTCATGCTACATTTTTTGCCCCATTAGTCCCTCTTCTGATAGGGGAAGACCTTTGGTGGGGCAGGATCCAAACATCCTGCCAGCCAGGTCATTTCCTGGCATCACATTTCCTGGACTCCATGAAAGAGCCAGAACATGAATTTGTGTTTCAGGAACCTGCTGCTGCCTAAGAGAGTCCCTGCAGAGAGACCCTGGGCCAGGGTCTGTATCAAGCTGTATCGTGCTGAGGGCCTGCCCAGCATGAGCGCAGGCATCATGGGTGGTTTCTCCAAGATCATAGGGGAGAAAAAAGTGTTTATTGACCCATACGTGCAGGTCTCATTCTGTGGGCAGCAGGTGAGTCTGTCTGCTGGGGGATCTGCGTGGGGCCAGGCTGATCTTCCCTTGTCTGTGTCAGCCCAGGCTGGGTGGCTGCTGCTGGCAGCGACACTGTGACGTGGCAACCCCACTGGAGACAGGCTGGAAGAGCCCAAGCCTAAACACGGGGAGAAGGTCAAATAAATCCTGGAGCAGAAGTCCTCCATAGTGGGCTGAACTCAGTTTGGCACCCTTGGGAGATAGCCTTAGCTAATGGCCATTTTCTTGCACCAATAGCTGAGGTTTCTGTCCCATTAAGAAGAGAAGTTGCTAGGCCAGCCAGCTGCCCTTACTCAGTCCCTGGTTAGCCTAGTGGCTCTCCCAAGAGACCCTATGACATCTCTGTGTCTGGTGGTGTTGCTTGTTTGTGGTCATTTTTTTCCCTTGGCTGTGCAGTGCTTGGCCAGGGCCTTGGGACAGCTCCCCCTGATGAAGGGCAGAGATCAATAACTGTGACCTGGGGCAGAGACCTGGCCACCTCCAGATCCTGCCAAGTACCATCTGTAGGCATGGCAGGAGACATGCCATTTGCAGAGGGGCGCTGAGACATCCCTTGCTCTGGCTGCTGGTCTGCTTGGTACTGTGTGGCTTTCACAACTTATCCTTCCCAGGGGGAGACATCAGTGGAGAGCAACACCACTGAGCCTGAGTGGAATGAACAGATCAGCTTCATTGAGATGTTCCCACCTCTTGCCAAGAAGATAAAAGTCCAGGTGCTGGATGATGCCAATGTTGGTGATGTAGCCATCGCCACACACTACATTGACCTGCAGCAGATCTCAGACCCTGGCAGGAATGGTGAGGCCTGGCATGGCTGCTCCCCTGGGGCAGGGTGGCCTGGGCAGCCCTGTGCTGGACACCCACTGCTCAGGCCACGGTGGTTTCCTGGAGGTGGAAAGCAGGAGTGTCTGGCCAGAACATGCTCACATTGTGTGTCTTGGGCTGTCTGCTTAAGGGAACAGTCTCTGCAGCAGCACCTTGTGGTGTAATTAGACCTTGGTCCTGTCGCTGCAGGCTTCAACCCCATGTTTGGCCCAGCCTGGGTGAACCTGTATGGCTCCCCCCAAAATTCAGCTCTGCGAGACATCCACAAAGACCTGAATGAGGGTGTGGGCGAGGGAATCTTCTACCGTGGGCGCATCCTCATGGCCGTCACAGTGGAGATTTTCAGCAGCCCCAGTGTGGCAGAGAGGAAGCTTGGGGACAAGACGAAAAGTGCGCTAAGCAAACCGAAGCTGAAGAAGAAAAGTAAAAAATCCAAGGAGAAAGCCAAAGAGCTGAGCCAGCTGCAGGGAGAGGAGGAGGCTGGGGGCTCTCAAGAGGCTGAGCAACCTGGGGAGGTCACTGTGGAGGTGGAGGAGATTCATCCACTCCCTGTGGTGAGTCCTGCTGAGCTGGCATGACCTGACCCATGCCAACCTGATGCATCCATAGGCTAAAGGGGAAAAGGCAGTGGGAACGCTGGCTGGTGTAACAGTGCCAGAGCAAAACCACCCTGCCCACTGCTATGCCATCAAGGGCTCTCTGAGCCTCTGCAAGGGCCAGGGTTCCACCTGCAGCCCCCAAACTGCCTCCCTCGGTGAAGCTGGAGCACCCCTCCATGCATCACATGCATGCATCAGTCCTTCCTGTGCCAGGAAAGACTCTCATGTGGGTGCTATTCCTAGGGCATAGCCACCTTAGAGGACATGCTTCTTTCCAGGAGTCAAGGAGCTGTTAGCTGGCTCTGGGTCTTCACTTGGTCTCTAAAATGTGGATAAACAGTGGCTGTATGGGTACAGTAGCCATTCCTTAGCCTACAAACATCTCCAGTAGCATTATGCAAGCCGATTGCAGAGCATCTGCCAGAGCCACAGCTCCATACTACACCCTTGGGATTCCCAGACAAGCTTACCCTATGCCTGGCAGCCCAGTGGCACTGACCCCAGCAGTGTCCTGGTGATGTCCTTGGTGCCCTGGCAAGGCCCTCAGGAGCGCTGGCAGGCACCAGCCATGCCCTGGTGCTCTCCAACTCTCTGCTGAGGCAGCGTTCTATAACACAAGGCTTGGGCTGATTTCTCTCTTCTTGCCCAGAATGCGTTGGGGAAGAAAGAGGAATTCCTCCTCTTTGCTGCCTTCTTTGAAGCCACGATGATGGACTCCTCACTTGGCTCCAAGCCTGTCAGCTTTGAGGTCTCTATAGGTGTGTATTCCCCAGGGTCCCAAGTCAGGAAACTACGAGAACGGTGTGAACCTCCCTGAGCCAGCCCAGGTCAGCACTGTGGTCCTGCAGTGCCAGTCATCACATAACTTGTGTCTCCAAAATAGGAGCTCAAGAAGGATGGTGTATGAGGCCAGGCAGTGTTCACAGTGCTTTAATTAGTTTAAAAGTCTGGATGCTGTCCTGTGAGATTGGAGGTTTGCAGTATTTGTATGAACTGCCTGTTTGGGGGGTGTAGTTAAGCTCTCCTGGGAGTGGGGGTGAGAAGAGGTAGAAGGGTTTGGGAGCAATCAAAGAGGATTGGGCATGTGGTGGTGAGGGGCTGTGACAGTGGGTGATGGGGAAACAATGGTAGGTGAGCAGGTTCAATCCCCTCCACCTGCTTTGCTGGAGGGGTGGAGATGCTTGATGCTGAGAAGTTGTGAACCTGCTGCTTAGGGGTTTAGATGGGAGTAGGGGTTTAGATGGGAGTCAGCAGGCACTTGGTGGAACTGGTGGAACTTGAAGGCATACACAAGAACTTCCTTGTGATTTTGCAGCTCCATTTCAGACCTCCTTGTTGTCCATGTGATACTTTGATGGTTGAATGGTACTGAAGTGTTGGTTCTGAAAGCAGTGCATACCCATTTGCTACTCTTGGAAATGTGATCGCACTGATTTTGCAAGCTGGTTAATTCATTGTTTAATACTGATCCCACTTACCTGTTTGCTCTTTAATGCCTATATTCAAGGAAATTATGGCAAAGCTGAAGAGGTTTTGACCAAAGTACATAAAAAAGGGGAGAAAGGAGAAGGGAGAGAAGAAAAGCAGCCTTTGCTGGAGCCCGGTTCTGACAGTGAGACCGATGTTGAAGTCCCGGGCCCTGTTTTGGCCCCGTTGAACAAATCAGTGACAAAGAGCCAGAAACCAGAGACCATGGAGTATGACAGGTGAGTCTTCTTCTTTCTATCTCCCTTGCCTTGGTCCTGAACTTCCCAGCTTTGTTATTCCAGATGCTATTAGTGCTCAGAAATGTGAGTGCTGTGCAAGTGTTTCTCTGCTTTGCAACCCCACAGCTTGCCATACCCTAGCTGGCTGTTGTTGCCCATTAGCTCTACAGGCCCCATTGTGTCTGCATGATGTCCACAGATGGCCAAGGACAGGGCCACAGGGAACTGTAACCCATCAATAACAGTAGTCCATTTTCTGGTTGATAAACAGCAGTGCAAAGGCTTTACTCCAGCGTGGAGGAAGGAGTGCTCTGGCACATGCTCTCCTATGCTGTGAGACACACACAGACAATGAGACTAATGAGATGTCTACTCTGGGAATGCTGCCTGTCTCATCCCATGGGCCTGGCAAGGTCTTGGTGTTTGTGTTGTGAGCCCTGTGCCTGCTCCTACTCAATCTCATAGCAGCAGGGAATCTCAGCAGCATCCCACACTCTCATCAGCCTTGTTCATATGGGCACATGATGCACCATCTGCTAGAAACCCCTTGCATTGGTTTGGGATGCCAAAGGGCTAGTCTAGCAGTTTGAATCTATGCCCAAAACAGCAGGTTCTCTGTGAGGAATACAGAGTCCTGATGCTGCTCCTTGTGCAAGTGCTGCAATGTGACGTGGTGTGTGTGCTTTCTGCAAACAGCAGCCATAATCTCCTGTGCTGTCCCTAGGTCATACAGCTGCCTGCCCATGACACATGAGAAACCCTGTGTATACATGTGGAGCTACTGGGAGGATCACACCTGGAGACTCTGCATTTCCAACTGGATTGTCAAGCTGGCAGAACGCCTGGTAGCATGTGTGGGGAGGCTCTTGGGGCACAGGGCTTCCCGGCTCATGGTGGTTTTTCTCACATCATGCACAGTTGCTCTTCAAGATACTTACCTCAAACATTGCACCCCCCCTCCCACCCCAACCCCCTGCCATGTGAGTCTGTCTCTTCTGGGGCTCCATCCCACCTTCCCCAGCCTGGCAGTGTCTCCTGGAAAGTGGCAGTGCCAGACCATGACAGAAAGCTGCTCTGCTGCCAGTCCTGCACTGGGGAGATGGGCTCTCAGCCTCTGGGTAGATCTTTTCCCAGGGCTTTGTTTTTCCTGCTCAGGCTTAGAAATCTGAAAGCAAAGCTCACAGTTGTGTGTTTTGGTGACTGCTCAAGACTGAAGCACAAGGTGATGTTACAATGTTCAGGTTATCCTTAAGTCTCAGAGTCTCTGGCAGTGCAGCACTGACCTGCCATGCTCACTCTGTCCCAGCTCTGCGGAACGACACATCTGGGGCAAACACATCCTTGCCATGCTTTGCTCTGACCCCACAGCCAGGTGCAAGATCCCTAAAGGTTATACTCTCCCCACAGGAGCAGGGGCTAGATGATGTGGAGAAGCTCATGAGAAGGCCAAAGGCTAAAGCAGAAGAGAGGCTCCGAGAAGTGCTGGAGGAATTTGCAGCTGGCTGCAGGTTCTTATGTCCCTGATTTCCTGATTTTTGGCTTTGGGTTAGGAGGTTATATTCTGTCCTACCTGGGCTGTGATAGCCTGCACTCTTGATTTCAAGGGGAGGATGAGTGGAAGGAAACCAGGACAACCAGGGGAAAAGACCCCATTGCTCTGCAAGCTCAGAGAGAATAGCACATAGCACCACACCTGGGAAGCATAGGGGTAACAGGCTGCAGCCTTGATGTTCCTGATCTCCTGTGTGTTTCCTAAGTGTTAGGACATTTCCTTCACTCTTTCAAGACACTCATGTTGCAGTCATTGCAACTGCCTGGTGGGGTCCAATATGCACATCAGCCCCTAACCTTGGAATGGGGACATTAAAGACAGTGCCTTGAGTGCTGAGAAAATTCCAGTGTACCTTCTGATCAAAGAGGTTACAGAAAAGAAGGCATTACAGAGATGAGGTTTCTGATGCCTCCAGATTAGTAGCAGGGGTTTGGAACCTGTGGCCCTGCTGTGTAAACTGTGCTCCCCTGCAGGGTGTACGGGTTGCAGAGCTTGTGCTGCTTTTCTCATTGCAGGCAATATTCACTCAGCGCGGAGAGAAAAACAATGGCACATCCAAACAACCTTGACAGATGTCGGACGAAATACATGATGCGCAACATCGTAAGCTGTGGGATTTGAGGGTGGTGGAGGGAGCCAGTGTAATCCTCACTTTGGGGGATGCTTCTGGAGGACCATCTAGAATTGATGTTAAGAGGAAAACCTGGAGCTAAGACCGACAATACAGTTATAGGTTTTTACTGCAGCATCTCCCATCCCTGCTTAGAGCAATATATCTTCCAGCACAGGGAGCAGAGGCAGGGGCTGGTTATGGCTGCCTCCTGTTTTATGCAGATGATATATTTTATGCAGAAGATGCCATCCTTCTTATCCCAGCAGAACACAGTCATGGTTCAAACTATATCAAACTGCAAAGCTTTGAAAGGCTGACCAAAATGCAATGACAGCAGCAGGAAATAAAATAAAGGCATGTCTGGATCCCTTCTCCCTTCCCTCTGCCTCCCCCCACACCATCACCTGAGTGATGGTGAAAGCTCTCTTGCAAGTCTGAGACTCTCTGAAAGAGATAACCAGCCCAAGAGATAAATTTTCTGGGTTTGGTTTTGAACCCTGAATTCCTTCTGGATTTCATCATAAAGTCTGTCCTCAGATCTGGACGCTGTCAATAAACAGACATGACAGCTTAGCTCTGTCTTCCAGTTTCCTTCATCTTCATATTCCCAGACTCCTGTGGCCCCCTGGTTGTTCTCCCAGGCTCTATCTGGAGCCTTGGACCATCATCTTCTGAAATGTTTATTACTTAGCCATCCTTCTGCCCCAAATGATGCAAAAGCTCACAGACTTTTCTTACTGGCTGGTATCAGCAGAACTGGTGAGTTACTGGAATCTCCGGTCCTCAGCACCCTTCCCTAAATGGTTCATGAGATTTGTTCTCAACAACTGGCAAGAGAACTGGTGGAGGCCAGGGTGCAATGGGGCAGGGTGGATGTGGTGCTCTGCTTCCCCACAGAGCCCCTGTGAGGGCTGCCAGTGTTATATGCATGGGTCATGGCCAGGCATGTGACAACTCTGCTGTCTGTTCAGATCCTATATGCGAAGCAGGGGCTCCGTGTGAGGCGGCAACTGACTCGAGCCAATGTCAAGGAGAAGGTTAAGGAGATGAGGAGAATCCTGGCCAAGATACGCTTCATAGCTCAAGAGGTACAGCTGTTCCTGGGGCACTCCATTTCCAAGCTGGAGAGGGCATGGGCAAGGAGAGGGTGCTGAGCTGGCTAATGGGCCTTTTACCAACCTGAAATGGGGCTGTTTCTCTGAAGTCTTTCCCTGATGTGTAAAATCCCAGTTTCTAGTTGCTGGAAGTTACCATGCAATGGCCTTCGTGAGGGATGAGGCCTTGCAGCCTTGCTGGACCAATGGTGACAGAGCAGGAGTCCAAGGGCTCAGTAGTGGCTTGGAGGCAGAGCTGGGTCAGCTCCAGGCCATCAGGACCCTCTTGCCCTCCCTGCCTGACCCCAGGCCATGCCCACAGTGGGGATGCAGGAAGCCTGCCTGGGAAATCAGCCTTGCCTTGCTCTGCATGCACTCCCACTGGGGACCGACACCAGACCTTCCTGCAAATTAAAACTTGTATTGCAATAAGGTCTCTCATCTATAAGACAGACTCTCTTTGTTCAGAGTCTCACTGGCTCTATTCTAAACATCTCTGGAAAATAAGTGCATACTTTTAGTGTAAACCAGGGTGCATTGTTTGATGGAACTAATTGACCAGATGTTGATGCAATTCAGTGAAGCCTTTCAACAAGTTCAATCATTATCACACCTTTAAGTATGTGAGGGCAGACTTCAGCATGAATGAGACTTCACCCCTTGCACTGCCAGAAGCAGCTGTGCTCAGGCTCCAGCCTTACGGTCCCAGGCACAGAGGACCCTGCTCCCCTCTTGTTGCCTACCATTGAGTGGGAATATTGCTGTCTCTGTGGGGTCCTTCTTACCTCAGTGCGGGCCTTACCTGCATGTGCATTCACTGCTTTTAGTCCCTGCTTGAAGGCCGGCAGTCTTGGTTTGGATCAGTAGTAAATTGCTTCAGCTACTTGCGTACTGAAAAATTTTAAGTACAAGTACAATGTACAGTTGCAAGCACTAATGCCAAAGGGAGCAAGTAGAGCCTAGGGTTTTAAAGAAGTCATTGTTTACATCTGCACATGTCCTTCATTTGCAAGCTTGTTCTGAGTCCAAGCTGCATTTAAACACTGAGTGCTGGCATTGCTGGATTGCCAGCAGGTGTGCTTCCGTTCCATGGATTAGCACTTGGGCTTCTGTTCTCCAGCCTCATGAGGGCTCCCTCTCCCCAGCGTGGGGTGAGGGTGAGTGTGTCCTGCTGGTGTTTGTAATGAAAATGAGGGAGGATCACAAATCCTTCCAGGAAAACTGCAGAGCCATGCTGCAGGGCTGAATTTCAGAAGCATGTGCCCAGCATTAGGCCCTGTCACTTGCTTCTGGATCTCCAAAGTGCTATGCAGCCATCAGCCCCATGTGCATCAGGAGACTTTCACTGCTCTGCCTCCCTTTCTTCCCTCCAGCCCCAGTGCACCCTCCCTGACATCCTCATCTGGATGCTCAGCAACAACCGGCGTGTGGCATACGCAAGAGTCCCTGCACAGAACATCCTCTACTCAGTAGTTGAAGAGGAGAAAGGCAAGGACTGTGCAAAGATCCAGACTGTCTTTTTGAAGGTAGAGTTTATACTAAAACAGCATGTTCTTGCTTCCTTCTTGCTGCTTCCCCCTATATTCTTCTTAGCCCTCCTTTTTGTCATCTTGGTGGCTGCAAGGAGACACAGCTCTTGCTCCACCAGTGATGCTTGCCTCTGCCGAAATGCTGCCATGTCTCCTGTGCTCTGCGGCTGGTCACAGGCCAACACCAATGGTCTTAGTCTGAAGGTGGCATGGCTGGGCTGGGCAATCTGCTAAACTTCCTGCACTCTCAGGTCCCTGGGCTGCATACTGGAGAGATCTTTGCCAAACTGGAAATCTACATGTGGCTTGGGGTTACCAAATATGCAAAGAACTGCATGGTGGAGCTGCCCAAGGAGTTCAAGTACCTCTCTGAGAGTGGACAGGAGATCACCCAGTTATCGGTGTACAGTCTTCCCAGCCGACTCAGCAGGGATGGTGAGTTCCATGGCTTAGCCATAAATGGGCAAGTGGAGAGGTGAGATGTCCTGCCCCAGGGTCAGTGTCTGAGGAGTAGGACCTGACCCATTATCTCCACATTTTCTTCGAGGTGTGAGTGGGGCAGGCAGGTCCAGTTTGTTCTGATGAGAACGTGTTCACACACTCACAGCTCCAGCAGCTGGCAAGATAGGTAGGGGCTTCCTAGGCACTGAATGTTGTGCCAAACTGGCAGTGAGCATGAGGTCTGCCCCTTTGCTAAGACCCAGTGGTGCTCCCCAGTGGCAGATACTCAAAGGAAATCACTGCACATTTCACGTTGTGTTATTCCCAGGGGTCTGCCGAGCTTCTCTTGCTTGGCCAAAGCTTTAAAGGCTTTCTGAGACCTGCAGTGAGTGCCCCTTGAAGTGGTACCCTTGCAGGATGCACCCTGTCTTATCTGGCTGGACCATGCTCTTCCTAATATATATATATATATATATATTGGCCTGAGGTAGGGCTGGATCAGGGAACTATGAACTCTCTTCTATTTTTCTTTCCAGATTTCAGCTATTTCCAGCTCCGAGCCCATCTGTATCAGGCTCGAGGGATCCTCCCTGCAGGTGACAATGGCCTTTCTGATCCATTTGCAAGAGTGGTGTTTTCAACTTATTGCCAGACCACCAGGGTGAGAGCCCTCAAACTTCTTCTTCAAGCTTCCTCAAGCTTCTGCCTTCTTGGAGAGTTGGGGACAGAAAAAATCATCATACCCTCCTTGACACGTTGAAAGGCAGTGCTTTGTCAGTCCTCTGGGAAATTTTGTAACTTCACACTTGAGGTATTTGTGTGCTCTGGGCAATGTGGCTACTTTCAGGGAACATTTGACAGAACAGCGAAGCAGAGCATGGTCTCAAGGGTTGATTGCCATTTGCCAGTTGGCCCCAAATGCTTTTACCATCTCATGCTTTTACCATCTCTTCTGCCAGGCGCTAGCTCCATGCAGCTGTGGTTTCCCTCACTCTCTTTACAAAGTGCATGTGTTTTTTTTCCATGGGCTCTGGTAAGTTCAGGCCTCCTGTCTTTGTCTGCAGACAGTGGAGGAGACACTGAGCCCAATGTGGAATGAGTTACTTCTGTTTGACCAGCTCATTATTGATGGGAAAAGAGAAGAGTTGAAAACAGAGACACCCATCGTTATAGTCAATCTCTTCAACCACAGTAAATTTGTAAGTATGGCCACACCGCCCTCCTGCTGTCCCTTCAATGACAGGGAAGGTAGGAGAGCAATATGTAGGTGCTGCAAGCAGGCACTTAGAAGCAACACCTCTGGTTCCATGACCCTGCCTGGTCCTGGTCTGCTGGTGGCAGTGAGTCCTGGGGGCTATAACTGAGACTTTCTGCAGCCTTTTGCTGTGAGCTGGGATGAAGCTACTGGCTATGGGCTACAGATGGCTCAGAGATACTCCAAGCCAGGTCCTGGCAACTGCTTGGTGGATCCAGGATCTCCCCTCTTTGGAAAAGCATTGTGCCTCTCCCAGCTGTCTGCCCTGCTTCCTAAATGGGCTCTCGATGAAGAGGACTTGCAGCCATGGGGAGATGATGTAGATCTCAGAACTGTTCTTTCCCCTTCTCCCGTCCCTCCTCAGTCTTCCCCTTTCCCCCTTCACTAGTACTCTGAAGTTGCACTCTTCTCCTGGGGCCTCTTTATTATCATAAGGGGAATGGCATAACTGGACTCTCCCATGCACTGGACTCTCCCACGTAGCTCAGCAGCTTTCCTAGGCCCTGTTTGGGGCTCCCCAGTAAAAGAAAGACACTGAAATACTGGAGTAAGACCAGATGAGGCCATCAAGATGTCTGGAGCTGCAGCACAGGACAGAGCAAGGAGAGGCTGAGAGCCAGGAAAACAGGAGGCAAAGGGGGAATCTTATTGCTGTCTGCAGCTGGCTAATAGGAGAGGGTAGAAAAGATAGAGCCAGACTGCTCTTGGAAGTACACAGGGACAGGATGACAGGCAATGGACACAAGTTGGAACAAGAAAAAATGTCAACTTAATATAAGTTTCACACTGATGGTGTTCAAATGTTGGGCCTAGAGCTTAGATAGCTTGTGGGATCTCCATCTTTGGAGACATTCAAACCCTGACCGGAGAAAACTCCGAGGAACCTGATCTAGCTTTGATGACCTCTGGTCCATGGTCCCATGCCGCTTGTCCAGTTCTATATGGAAGCAGACCAGGAGCTAAGAGGAGTTGCTGTGGGTACCTCTCATCTGCTCCAGGCTCTGGATAGAGCAGAGAGAGGAGAAGAGTTCTCATGCTGGCTCAGAGGACTGGAATTAGTGGTGATCTTTCCTCTGAGGTGGTGATATAGTGCAGGGATAATTTCAACCATTCCTTTCCTGCAGGGCTCCCCTGAGTTCCTTGGCCAGGCTTTTGCTGTCCCACATGTGAAGCTGGTTGATGAGCCATACAGCAAACCTGCCCTGCAGTTCTTTGATTTCTACAAAGGCACCAAAGCAGCTGGGGAGCTCATTGCCACTTTTGAGCTGATTGAGCTGGATTACAGTGGCTATTTGGAGGTAATGGGCTTTGAGGAAGACACTTATGGCTGCCAGCACTCTGGGGAGAGCTCCAAGGGATGTGGAGCTGGTTGCATGGGGCCCACCAAAGGATTCCCTGTTGAAATTCAACTGGCTTTCAACTCAAAGGAATCTGCAGGGACAGAGCCTGTGGGCATAGAACAAGAGGGAAGGGAGAGGGGACATGGTGTAGAGGAGAAATGTCTTTCAATGCTCAGTGTGTCCTGGTTCTGTCTGTTCAGCCATCATTGCCTGAGGATGTGGAGCCCAAGGAGCCCAGCTATTTGGAAGATCCCCGTGAGGGACGATTCATTATCCCGGAGGGCATCCGCCCAGTGCTGAAGGAGTTTCGCATAGAGGTGAGCTGCCTTCTGCAGGACTGGCTCCTACATCAGATGGTACAGCCAGCCCATGGACAGGGCAGGGCTTGGGGAGGGAGTTGGGTTTGGGGCTCAAATCTGCCTTTGAAACCTGAGCAGATGCCAGGAATGGAGGTACTTGACATTCAGGAGAAACCACCTCAGTGGTTTAACAGCCAAAGCTGTTGTGTTTGTGCCTGCAGCATGAGTTTGGGTCCATGTGGCCACCTTGGGAGAGTGGTTTCATGCCTCTCTTGGGGTCTGTGCTGAGTGTGTTGGCACCTCCAGGCAGGGCTGCAGGGCTGGTCTGCGCCTGGCATATCTGGAGCAGACCAGCAGCTTTGTGTGCTTTAGATCCTGTTCTGGGGCCTGCGGGACCTGAAGCGGGTCAACTTGTTTGAGGTGGATCAGCCCCAAGTGATTATTGAATGTGCTGGCAAGAAGGTGGAGTCAGAGGTAATTGTGGCCTACAAAGAGAACCCCAGTTTCACCGAGGTGGTCAAATACATGGACGTGGTGAGTAGTAGTAAGGGGGCTCCTACCATGCTGGGGTGCACCATGGCTGTCCTGCATCCATGTACTGTTTGCTTGCTCAGGGTGAGGGCACAGGAGGGGAGCTGCCCCCAGGGTTTTGCTCTCCCAGGGCCGCACAGTTTGGCCGCAGATCAAAACCTTTGGGAAGAAGCCCACTGAGAGCAGTCTTAGCTGTTTGTCGCATTTTCCTGTGCAATGTGCTCTAAGTGATCCTGCTCAGTGGGGGGGTTGGACTAGATGATCTTCAGAGGTCCCTTCGAATCCTGGCCATTCTGTGATTCTGTCACCATGAGGCTCTGGTTTTAGGTCAGAGCTGTAACGGTTCTCATCAGACCTCCTCGTGTGTGGTGGGTCTGCCACTGGTATTGCCCTCACTCCTGTAAACCCCTCAAATGGCTCTTTTGCAGGAGCTCCCTGAGCAGGTCTACCTTCACCCTCCCCTCAGCATCTTTGTTGTGGAAAAACGGGCATTTGGGCGCACCGTGCTGGTGGGAACCCATGTTGTGTCCAACGTGATGAAATTCTCTCCAAGAGAACTCGAAGAAGAGGAAACAGAAGATGTGCCCAGAGGTGAGCTGCTTGGTGAGGTTCTTGTGGAGGCAACAGGCAGATTCTGCCCATGACAGAGATCTTCCGCCCCTCTTCTCTGTAACCAGGTGGCAAAGTCCTCATCCAAGAACCATAGGATGCTGAATAAAAGCATAACCCAAGGCAGGTTAGCCTTGGAGGCTGTGATCCTCTAAGACTGGTGTTGGGGAAGTGGTTGCAGTGAAGCAATAGCATAAGGCTGATCTCTTTGGGGTTGGCAGAGGGTAGTTTGCAGACTGTTCTCTCCAAGGTTAGCTTACCATATGCCTCCCCACCACATCAACAGGACTCTTCACCTGTCGATATGCCATCTCATTGGAGCCTTTTTCCCTGCCACTGTTTGTCTTACAGTTGTGGAGATTAGAGGAGGGAGAATGGCTTGTGAAGATGTCTTAATCCAGCTGGTCATTTAACTGGGGCTAGATATTACACAGTAACTTAAATTTACACTTGAAATTACACCGTGAGAAGACTGTGTCTGGAATCAGAGTTTTTTTTAGTCTGTGAAGGGCTATTGTATTCACCTATTCCAAACCTATGTGTAACTGGACTGGAAGGCTGTCCCCAGTGAGACCTCTGTCAAGCTTTAGGGAGTGTGAGCTGGTCCACTACAACCAAGGATTTGAGAGGTTTCCACTTCTCTCCTATTGCTGGATCAAGGACTACTCATTTGGGAATAGATTAACCCAACTCTGACAGCAACAACCAAAGCTCCTGATTTGGGAGTGTACAAATAAATACGTTATGAAGACTAAGAAGCAAAAGATTGATCTGTGGTAGTTTTCAAATAGGGCAAGTGTATCTCAAATCTGAATTCTTACTAGACAGTAATGCATGTAGATGATGGTGGCTAGTCTTAGCAATGTACTTGGTTTTCCAGTAAAATTTTGGCACAATCTGCTATCAAAAGCTTTAAAATAAATCACATCATGGTGGGTAAGAGAGGGATTTTTCCTGTGAAATAACAATTGAACAAAATTAGGAAGCAGTGGGCAGAACTAAATTCATGAGAACATGATGCTCTTTCTCTTCATCTCAGCTCGGAAAGTCTCATCCCAGCATCTTCCCTCTCAGATTGGCCCTACTCCTGGTCCCAGCACTCACCCCTTGAGTCTGGTAAAGGTGAGTGATGTGTTGACCCAGTGAATGTTGAGGTTTAAAAGTCCAAACTGAAGGTTACAAACAAAAAGTTCTGAAGTTCAGAGTTAAGTTTCAACCACCAGCTTTTGCTCTGGACTCAAACACTGCTCTTCCTCTGCCTGTCTCCTTGAAGAGTTTCATGCCTGCTTCTGCTGGTCATTGACACTGCTGCATGTCTAGGCTGTGGCACTGGGAGAAGAGCTGTGTTCCCTTGTGCAATGAGTACCGATGCTTTTGTAGCAAAGAATGAACCTGGGCTACATGTAGCTTTGCACCTCCTGTGCTCTGCATGAAAGCTGAGCCTTCGCTGGGGCTATCAGGGTACTAGTGCAAGATGTGTGGGTGTCCTGTGTTATCTTTGCCTCCCTCTGAGCCCTTACTCTGTGCTTTTAAGGCTCCTTTAAAGAAGATTCCTATTAATAAGCTTGCAAAGAAAGAGGATGAATATGAAGAGGAGAAACCAGATCTGGAAGAACTGGATTGGTGGTCCAAGTACTATGAGTCCCTGAAGGAGCTGTATAACCAGGTAATCTCTTGGCACAGCTGCCATCCAAGGGGAGAAGTGTCTGCACTGGCTTGAGGAAGATGATTTCATCAGCACAGAGTGTCACAGTAGCCATGTGGCATGGATCTACAGGAAAATGTATGCTTTTGAGTGTCAAGCACTCTTAAGGTACTCAGGTATCAAGCACTGACCAGGTGGGCTGATTTCTGCAGGCAATGGATGTTGAAGCATCCCTGAGGCTGAGTGGTTTCGATGATGTGACTGGGATCATGTTAAGACACTCCTGAAAATGTGGCATTGCTGATCTGAGCTGCAGTGCAGCGACTTTCATGCAGTGTGGAGATTTTCACTCCGTCTTCCGAGGGTGGGCTATGGGGGCAGGTTTGCCACAGATTTCCTTGTTTACCCTGCTTCTCCAATATCCCAATCAAAAAAGGCAATAAGAAGATCTGGGGAGAGGAAAAGTTGTTTCCTTCAGGTATGCTGATAAAGCACTCATTGAAAACCCTCCTGCAAAAATGTTAATGCTAAATGATCTCAGTCTGGATGTTGCTGACGCTACTTGGCAGTAAGATTTGGAAGTGTCCTATGCTTGGATAGAGAAGCCTTTGTGGTCAGCAATGTGGGGTGACTGTCTGTGTGTTCCAGACATGCATTGATGAGGAAGATGCTGAGAATGATGACCTGAATGATGCAGGTGAGTCTTCTGTGGGGAGAGCCAGGCTCTACACTGTACTAGAGGGTGGTGGGCTTGTGGTAATGGGGCCTGAGGGGGCAACAGCTTTGCAACATTCAGCAAAAGCAACACAAAAGGGAGCAGAGAGACTAGAAACATTGGCACAGGCTAACAAAAGCCATTTCAAGTTGAAAACACTAAACTTGCCTTGAGAAAGTTTAGAAAATTTTGTTGAAGCAAGAGCCTTCCTGAGTGAGCAAAACTCTGCAGAAAAATTGGCTGCAAGTATCATGGGATTGCCATGGTGGGAGCAGGAAGTAAAAGTGGGCAGAAGGGATGATGGAGAGGAAAAACTGTCTGGGAGCTGGGCTTCACTCTGCCTGTGGATACTCACCTTGGATAAAAAAATCACTCAGAAAAACAATAATAAAAAGCAGATCTGAGGACAGTGTTACAGCTGTAGGCTCAGGTTTGCTGAGGTGTAAGCAGTGACTGGCCTAGTAATGACCTGAAATGATAAGACAGTAAGCATAGAAATGATGTGAATCCTATGGAAGACACCTTGCCCACTTTCTTCTTGAAGAGCATTCAGGCAGGCAGGTCTGTGCTGATTTTTGTCCTCTCATGCATACTTGTCTTGCTGGGAGAGCTGAGATGTGAGAACACCTGTTATGGAGAGCAATAACTCTAGTTACCCTGACACAAGTCAAAGACCTGGATGAAAGCAAAAGCTGTTGCTGGGGTCATTTCATGGATGGGCACTTGCCATGATGGGAGAGATCAGAGCATTTCCCAGTCTCATATTGACACTTCTAGATGGAGGCAATTTAAATGCAGCCTACATTGACATGGAAGCAGAAGATGAGGCAGTAACTGAAGCTGAACCTGCTCGACCCAAGAGGAAGCTCATTGCTACCCTTCAAGTGAGTGTTGAGGTGACAGATCTGGCCTCTTCCAACCCATGCACTTTTTCCATGTTGTCCTCACTTTCCTGCAGTGGAGGTTAGACTGGGATAGATAACCTGATCCAGTAGTGTGCACTGGGCCTCATCTTTGCTGGGCTCTGAAACAGCTAGTGAGATCCTAAAGTTCAATTGGGATGCACATGCTCATCTGAGGATGGGCCTGGGGTGATAAAGAAAACCTTGCACTGAGTAATACTGGGGTAAGGCAGGACAAGGTGAAATGGTCAAAGCAGGGGAAAGATGGTCTTTCCCTTCTTAAAGGGGACTCTTCTCCCCTTAAGATACCAGGAAAAGGCCTAAGATGACTTTCTACTTCTTACAGATCTATAACTCTGAGCTGGAAAATGAGTTTGGTAATTTTGAAGACTGGCTGTGTATTTTTCCCCTTCATCGTGGCAAAGCAAATGAGGATGAAGATGGAAATGAGGATGAACATTTTGTGGGGAAGTACAAGGTATCATTTGAATAAAGTTTGTGCTGTACATGGAAGAAAATTCTTAGGGTGACCTGTGTCTCAGAGAATTCAGATGCCAGCAAAGCCTCAGTGAGGATGAGTGTGTCCAAGTAATGTGAGGCCATGGTGAGGCATGTCCAGGGTACTATAGGGGCCTGTCAAAGTAACTTTGTGTTGTAGTCTTTTGTTAGCTGATAAATACACTGCCTTTAGATTTTTTTACCTCTTAAGAAAGAGAGAGCATGAAGCATGAAGGGACACTTATCCTGGTTGAGGCCTCTGGGTATGTTTAGTATGTAAATTCATGAGCTTCACTGTTTGCAAAATTAACAAAGCTTGTCTAAAGTAAGCATTGCTCTCCCACAGAGGAGCTCTTGAAGACTGAAACATCAACTACAAAGGTTGATTTATGAAGGTCCCTAGGAAACCTTTGGTGTCTTCCTGCCCTTGGTACCTTTGGCAGTCCAGTTATGTGCTTGGAGATGTTCAGATCTTCTGGCACTGGCGGTGGCCTGAGAGCCTAACTTGCAAACAGGGATGGCCTGGGCCATATAGGCATGATGGTGCTTTTGTAAAGGGCTGTCCCCATGGGCACAGGGTGTCTGTTGTCTGCATGGGCAATGGTTCTGATTTTCCAGCTGGCAAGAGGGGCTGGTCTTGGTGGCTCCAATCTCATCTGAGATGTTCTCTTTCTAGTCATTATCACTGGGAGTATCCCTCCCTAATCAGGAGACCTGGAAGGCCCAGTTGATCAATACATGGCTGAGAGGCTGGTGCCATTGCAGGAAGTTTGGATTTTTTGATCATGGGGAATTTTACTCAGCACCTGACCTGATGGCTGTGGTTGGGTCCCACCTGTCTCAAAGAAGGAAACAGATTCTAGCCCAGGAGCTGACAGGGCTTATTGAGAGGGCTTTAAATTAGGTATGAAGGGGTCTGGGGATGCAATGAGGCTTGATAGAGGTGAGCCTGTGGGAGGAGTCCCAGCGTTGAGGGTGAGGGCAATGGCACAACTGAAGTGCATCTACAGCAATGCATGCAGTATGGGCAACAAACAGGAGGAGCTGGAAGCCATTGTGCAGCAGGCAAACTATAGCTTTGTCGCCAACACTGACGTGGTGGGACAACTCCCATGACTGGAGTGCTGCAATGGATGGCTACAAGCTCTTCAGAAGGGACAGGCAACTTAGGAGGGGAGGTGATGTGACTCTATATTAGAGAGTGTTTTGATGTCGTTGAGCTCAGGGTTGGGAATGATAAGGTAGAGTCCCTGTGGGTAAGGATCAGGGTTGGCCAACAAGGCGGACATCCTGGTGGGGGTCTGTAATAGACCGCCAAACCATGATGAAGTGGCAGAAGAGGCATTCTGTAAGCAGTTGGTGGAAGTCACTCAATCGTCAGCGCTTGTTCTCATGGGATACTTCAACTTCCCGGACATGCGCTGGAAATACAACACAGCCCTGAGGAAGCAGCCTAGGAGTTCCTGGAGTGCATGGAGGACAGCTTCATGACTCCCTGACTCAGCTGGTTAGTAAGCCTACCAAAGGGGTGCCCTGCTAGACCTGCTGTTCACGAACAGAGAAGGACTGGTAGGAGATGTGGTGGTAAGGAGTTGTCTTGGGCAGAGTGACCACAAAATGGTAGAGTTCTCTATTCTTGGTGAATTGTGGGGGGCGGGTCTTGGACCTCCAGAGGGCAGACTTTGAATTGTTCAAGACACTGACTGGGAGGGTCCTTTGGGAGCCAGTCCTGAAGGGGAGAGGGGTCCAGGAAGGCTGGACGCTCCTCAAGAAGGAAGTCTGAAAGGCTCAGGAGCAGGCTGTCCCCGTGTGCCATAAGATGGGCTGGCAGGGAAGAAGACTGGAGTGGCTGAACAGGGAACTTCTGCTGAGTGTCTGGGAGAAAAAGAGAGTTTATGTCTGGTGGAAGAAGGGGCTGGAAACTCGGGGAGAGTACAGGGAAGTTGACAGCTGTGCAGAGAAATAATCAGGAGGGATCTGGCCAGGTTTGGTCGATGGGCAGAGACCAATGGGATGAGGTTCAACATGGCCAAGTGCCGGGTCCTGCACTTTGGCCACAACAACCCCATGCAGCGCTACAGGCTTGGGGCAGAGTGGCTCAAAAGCTGTGCAGAGGAAAAGGATCTGGGGGTGCTGATTGATGCTCGCCTCAACATGAGCCAGCAGTGTGCCCAGGTGGCCAACAGCATCCTGGCTTGTATCAGGAATAGTGTAGCTAGCAGGACCAGGGAGGTGATCGTCCCCTGTACTCTGCTCTGGTGAGGCTGCACCTCAAGTGCTATGTTCAGTTCTGAGCCCCTCAGTACAAGAAGGACATCGAGGTCCTGGAGCATGTCCAAAGAAGGGCTACAAAGCTGGTGAAGGGCCTCGAACACAAGTCCTACGAGGAGTGGCTGAGGGAGCTGGGGTTGTTTAGTCTGGAGAAGAGGAGGCTCAGGGGAGACCTTATTACTCTCTACAGGTACCTGAAAGGAAATTGTGGGGAGCTGGGGGTCGGCCTCTTCTCACAGATAACTAATGATAGGACTAGAGGGAATGGCCTCAAGTTGCACCGGGGGAGGTTTAGGTTGAAAATTAGGAGACATTTATTCTCAGAAAGAGTAGTCAGGCATTGAAACGGTTTGCCCAGGGAGGTGGTGGTGTCACCGTCCCTGGGGGTGTGTAAGGAAAAGTTGGACGTGGTGCTTAGGGATATGGTTTAGAGGGTAACATTGATAGTAGGGTGATGGTTGGACCGGATGATCTTGGAGGTCTTTTCCAACCTTAACGATTCTATGGTTCTATGATTCTATCTGCAGTGTCTTTATTGCAGGGCTCCTTCTATGTCTACCCTACTGTGGAAGCAAGCAAGGAGCCAAGGGTGTCCCAGGGTGTTCCAAGGAACAGGCCCATCAAGGTTCTCATTAGAGTTTATATTGTTAAGGTAAGTCTCCTGTGGTGGTGGCAGTAATGTTTGGAGGTCTGTCCCTTCCTAAGGATCTCCTGCCATTCTCCACTTAGTAAATTTGAGCAGTGGCACATATGAAAGGCTTGATACTGTCTTACAGGATCTGCTTGGCCAGTTGGAGTACATTACAGTGAAGGCTTGTATTTATTCCTTGTCCATGTCCTGGGCTTTGTATCTTCATGAGGTGCTAAGAATCTAGATGGGCATTGCCCAGCTCCTGTCATCTGCCTTGAGACAGTGAGCAAGCAGGTTGGCTGGCAGCTGGAAACATCTGTTGCTTGTAAAGTGTGGATTTGCTGGCAGCAAATGTGTTTCACTTGCTGGGGCAGCTACTGGAGAGACCTGACCAGTGAGCTTGGGTGGTCTCAGGCCCCACACAGTGTCTCCTATGCATGTTGCTCTCTGCAGCTGGTGTATGGCTGTACCTCTTGTGTATTCCAGGCTACAAACCTGTCTCCAGCAGACCCCAATGGCAAAGCAGACCCCTATGTGGTGGTGACAGTGGGGCAGGAGCGGAAGGACACCAAGGAGCGATACATCCCAAAGCAGCTCAATCCTGTGTTTGGAGAGTATGCAGCAAGTTTTCTTCTAGTAGGAATAATGGGATTAGTGTAAATACAGGTCTCAGGCTACAGCCCAGCATTTGCAGTCTTCTGTTACTCTCTGCTGGAGAATCTTGTGCTATAACACAAAGGTGCCAGACATGTCTCCTGCCTCCATCTGACACAGGAGCGTTTAAGTTTAGGAGTGAAGAACTCAAAGGACTTGATTTATCAGACAAAGTAGCAAGCCAAGCAGCAACAGAGGTTTGGAGACGTTTGTCCTTACCTCCAACAAGGAGCTCAATCCAACAGCATACACTCCTGGATAAATAACTCCTTTGTTTGAATATGCACACTGAAATCTGCACACACTGAACTTTGTAGAGCCAAATTCTATCAAGAGTCTTAGGGTTGGCAAATACAGTTCTTAAATGGGTAGGATGGGTGAAACAGAGCATGTATTTCATATCTCCTTGCTAACTGCACTTTCCCAATCTGCTTCTGTCCAGAGTTGTGGAGCTGACAGTCTCCTTTCCCATGGAATCAGAGCTCACTGTGGCAATATTTGACCATGATTTGGTTGGATCTGATGACCTGATTGGGGAGACCAAGATTGATTTGGAGAATCGTTTCTACAGCAAGCACAGGGCCAACTGTGGAGTGGCTTTGCAGTATGACATGTAGGTACTAGTCTGACATATTAGGGCCATGAGAGTTCTTTTTGCCTACTGTTCAGGTGGGTAACAGAGCACCTCCAGTTCTGGAGGATGACCCTTGCATCCACGGTATCCTTTGAGCAAGGTATCATGCAGATGCACTACAAGGAATATAGAAAAGTCCATCTCCTTTTTTTATTATTATTATTTTTTTTGTCTCCTACCCGTTTCCTGTGATAGCCCTAACTCCTACTGCAGAAGGATACATTTTGCATGTAGTAGCAAAAAATTCTTTAATGCTTTCATATTGGTATTCTGTGAAAAAAAAAATAATTTAACAGTGTTGTAATTTTGACCTCTTTCAGAAAGTAAGACAGTTTCTTTAGAACTAGATGATTCTGTGAGCACCTAGGCTCATGATGTCTATTTTCCTTTGTCCTCATGTAATATATATTCTCTGGTATATTTTTCTGGTGGCCACATTTTCTGTAAACACTTTTCTCCCCTGTAACTTGATAATTAGTTGTTGGATTCGAGCTGTTAATTAGCTATTGGAATTGAGTTCCCAAAACAGCTAACACCTCTCTCCCAGTTTGGAGCTGCAGCTGGAATTGCTGCTATTGCTGCTCTGACACCAGTGGTTCTGTGAGGTGCAACCCTGGCTTGTTCTGGGAGAGGAAAGCTCGTTAAGCTTTTCATTCATTAAGCTTCTTTGTGTCTGTGGTTTCCCCAGTGAAACTCTGAGCAGGGAGCTTGTGGCATAGCCTGTGTTGGAAGGAGGACAGGGGATCTCCTAAACTATGAAAAAAACCTGTCATGTCTAAACTATACGTGTTCTCCCTTCCACACAGAGATGGCTACAACATGTGGCGAGATGCTTTCAAGCCCACACAAATCCTGGATAGCTTATGCAAGAAAACTTCACTACCTGCAGCAGAGTACAGACAGGAGGAGGTCAAAGTGGGCAATAAAATATTCAAGGTTCCTCCAGAGGCATTTCCTGAAGGTACAGAGGGCATGGCTATTTCTGCGCTCAGTGGTGAACTGGGCTGGGAACCCAGCCCAACAGCCTCTCTTCCCTGAAGTGTCCAAGCTAGTTGGGCTGTTTGCCCCCACTTTGCACCCTGCCCATATTTCTGGGTCACTGTTGGGAGTATCCTCAGCACTCAGTGGCCTGGTTTTCATGGATGATGGTGTTGCTATGGGGGAGATGTGATACAGGCCATTAGGTCCCAAAGCAGATTCTCAGACAGTGAGTAGAACATTTCTTCTGCAAAGTAAACCCTCTCACATAGCAGTGCATGGGCAGTGCATGGGAACATCCTTGTTCAGCCAGAGAAGGTGTAGCATATTCTAGTGGTTGACACTGTTATAGAGCTTTATCTCCATCTGCTTGTGACCACCATCACCAAGACATTGGGCGGGGTGCGGAGGGGGGGGGGGGTTTTT
>NC_048912.1:1418095-1497343 GCF_011077185.1 Oxyura jamaicensis
CCCCCCCCCCCCCCCCCCCCCCCCCCCCCCCCCCCCCCACTTTTTCAGTCTCCTTTCCTTCTCCTAGATGGCTTTATCCTTCAGGGATGCTCTCTGCTTCTGGTGGTTTTGGGTGCTTTGGGTAACACCCCACTGCTCCTCACTATTTATTTCCTCCTTATGGGCAGCTTCCATAACTCCTTTGCTATTTTTTTCCTCCTTACTGGAATTATAAGCTGTGAGTTGGGGCCACAGGTGACCAAGAACATGGTGACTTACATACACCCTTTGCTAGCAGTGATGCAGAACCTTCCTGAACGTAGGCCTGTTCCTTCTGAGCATGTTTCCTCCGGTGACAAACACTCATGCAGTGAGACCAGCCTAGAGAAAAGGATGGAGCAGATGTGGCCTGCTTGTGGATGACTGGATCTTGTGAGGCAATGCTATGTTGCCTGCAGAAAGGATGCTTTCTGCGTCCATCCTTCCCAAAGAGCAGGACACTTTTATGTGTTCAGACAACTTTACCTTCTGCTTGTTTCAGTGTTCATCTGCTTTCTGCTGGTCTCTAAGGGTTGGTTGTGTCATGAATGGGAAATAAATCCCACTCAGGAGAGGACAAGGCTGCCCTGTGGACCTCTGTCATGATCAGGGCCTGCTTGGGATGGTTTTGGTTTCAGAGTGATATCCAAAGGACAGGTGTTCTCTTTAAACCTGGGAATGAGTGGGTTAGTATGTCCTTACCCATTCGTTCCTGTTTTTCTCCCCACAAGTGGGCTTTACTTTGGTCTTGAACTGCTATTTGCCTCCTATTCCAAATGAGTCAGTCATCAGCACAGACTGTTAATTAATGAAGGGCATGGCCATATGTCATTGCTAAGTGATAAGTAGTGCTTCCTGGAGCACTTTCAGGGCAAAACTGCTCATCTGTGGGTCTGCTTGCACCACAACAGAATCATGAGGACTTAAACTGCTCCAGAGGGTCACATCCTGCTCAGCATCCCATGGATCCTTTTCCCAAGCCTATAGTAAATGTTTTTTTTGCTATTTTTGGTCTTGTTTCTCTTAGCTTGATCATCTTCTGCTTACCATTTTCCTCATCACTGCAGCATATTGAACTCTTTCCCTTCATTCTTACCCTCCTACTTGTCCAGTTTTTGTTTGTTTTTGTGTTTGTTTCTTCTGGGGAGCTGCTTGTTTGCCCAGTCCATCATCTACGCATACCTGTGCCAGTGACTAATTTCCTGAAGCAGCTCTTTCCAGCCAGATTCCTTCATCTTCTGCCTGGCTCTGTCCTGCTGCAGAGGCCTCTGCAAGGAACCAGAGAGGAGTGGCAGATGAGAACTGGTCAGTGGATGATGAACATAAGGCTTTGTACGTCCTGCAGCACTGGGAAGAGATGCCAGGATTTGGGTACAAGCTGGTACCAGAGCATGTAGAGATACGGTCCCTTTACAACCCAGAGAACCCTGGGCTCGTGCAGGTGAGATGTGTCTCCTTGTCCAACTTAGACATTTCTCTGGCAAGGACTTTTGGGGTGTCTGGTCCCCAGGTCCTTGGCTGGTCCCCTGTTGTCCCTTTGTCTCCTCATCATGGCACAAGTCCCATGCTCTGCCCCTTCCTGGGTGGGCAACTGGAGCTGTGTGCATGTCCAGCCCTGCTATGGAAGGAGGACTGCTGCCCTTGTGTGTTTTTTGTTCAGATCCACCCTCGGAGTTCTAGTGGAGCTCCTGGACCACTCTTCATTGATGTTGTGGTCACAGTGTTTGTGGCCAAGAATCTTCCTCTCTCCTCAGGCCACACAGCTGCTTCAATGATGATACTGTGTGGGTGGCAAGGGACCTGCTCTGCCATGGTCGGTGGTAGTGTCCTTGCCTTTCCCTGCCTCTTCCTCTGCTTTAGCCCCTGTCATTGCTCCTTTGCTCCCCTGCAAAAGCCCTGTTCTGCCCCCTTGTCTTCTTCCTGCTCTCCCAGGCCACCATCACCACAGAACAGGGCCTTGGAAGTAACATTGGTGCCTCCTGACCTGGGGACCTGGGCTGGGATCCCAGCTCCCTTTGCTGTTCAGACAACAGAAGCTGCTCCCATGCTTTGAGCTGGATGTGAGCAGTGCCTGCAGGGAGTGTGGGACAGCAGCTCCAAGAGGAGGTGTTTCCTTCTGCTGGTGCCAATGGCCATACATTGAGCCCTGTCTGGTGGCTCATCCACCACAGAGCACCTGGAGCTGGAGAGCCAAGATGCTCTGCACAGTGACTGCCCTGTGCTGCAGCCAGGCTGCTCATGGGGTTTCCAGGCTGGAAAGATGTTTGTGTTTGAAATAGACTCAGTTCAGCTGAGATGTTTTTTCTTGGCAGCAGGGTGGGGAGGTAGAGAAGGAATTTTGAGTAGTTCCATTTTTTTTCCACAACCCATTCGAAATGTCACACAAAGCTCTGAAGCGCTGGGGGTGGGGAGGAAGGAGACAAGTAGTGGCTTTCTGGTGAAGGCTTTCCTTGCAGGTCCAATCCTTTGCTCCTTGAAGGAAGGTCAGTCTTCTGAAACCTCTCTGCTCTCTTCTCTCATCAGGGCTCCTTGCACATGTGGATTGACATGTTTCCAAATGATGTCCCTGCACCACCACCAGTCAATATCAAGCCACGACTGCCTATCAGGTAGCACCCCTGGGAGCAGAGCTGGGACTAGTGAGCCCCTGTGGAGGGTTACTGTCCCCTGCTGTGCCTGCTGGGATGTGCTGCAAAGTCCCGTGCAGACCAATTGTGCTTTCTGGCATGCAGCGCTTTGCTCTGCTTCAGTTCTGGGTGTAGGATGGTGGTGTCTTGGTGCATTGGCAAGGGGCACAAGTGCTTCAGCTGCACAAGTGCTTGCGAAGGGCAGGGTTAAACTCCTTGAATGGTGGACAGAGAGGAGATGGAAATCCAGGTCTGAACTATTCACATAGCTCTTTTCTGGCTAGTGAATGGAAGTCCTCTGGGTGCCTGGAGAAGTGAAGTTGAATGAGGTGATTGGTTGTTTTCAGTGATCTAATGAGACTATTCAGATGATGGGTCTGGGTTCTTCTCAGAGGTGCATGTCAAAGGGCATGAGATAATGGACACAACTTGCAGCAAGGGAAACTCCAACTAGATATAGTTCACAATGAGAGTGAGGAAACTCTGGGACAGGGACCCAAGGAACTGGAGAAGGGCTGGGATATTCAGCCTTAGAGATATTCGTAACTCATAAGAATAAGGCCCTGAGCAATCTGATCTACTGTGAAGTTAGAGAAGGAGGTTGGAGTGGAGACTGCAGAGGTCCCTTCCTGCCCAAGCCTTTCTGTGTCCCTGTGTCTTAATGGTGCTGAGTGGGCTTGCACTACACCAGGTATTAGCTTTGCATAAGCTGCTTGTTTTGTCTGTGGGTGTTTGTCTTGCAGGGCTGTAACGCACCACATAGTAAAGGCTTTGTGCAAGGCAATGAGACTGCTGGGCTGGGCAGGGCCAGAGGAGCCTTGTCAGGGTTCCACAGGGCTAGGAGGGTTCAGGTCCTATTGCTCCACTGTTGTAGACTTGATCTGCCCCCGCAGGTACCAAGCATTGAGAGTAGGTGTCTCACCCATCCCTGTGTCCCTCCCACAGCTATGAGTTGCGTGTGATTATCTGGAACACAGACGACGTAATCCTTGATGATGTCAACCCAATAACTGGAGAGCCTTCTAGTGACATCTACGTGAAAAGGTCTGACAGGAGCCAGCAGGAGGACAGATCCTGGCTGTCCAGTTCTCTGCTCTGCCCCTCACCCCTCACTTCCTCCTCTGAACCTCTGCTCCTCCCTGCCCCTGTACTGAATGCTGTTAGCCCCAAGGGTGGTGGTCAGGTGCTGGCTGTTTGACTTCCTTTCCTGCTACCCCATGGGTAGCCCCTCCATCTTTCTACTCTGTCTTTGGGACTGAGTGATGGGTAGGAGATAACTGAGTTTCTCCTGCAGCTGGATAAAGGGACTCGACCATGACAAGCAGGAGACGGATGTTCACTTTAACTCCTTGACTGGGGAGGGCAATTTCAACTGGAGGTTCATCTTCCGCTTCAACTATCTCCCAACCGAGAAGGAAATCACCTACAAGAAGAAGGATTCTGTCTTTTCAGTGGAGGAATCAGAATTTCGTGAACCAGCTGTTCTGGTCCTCCAGGTCTGGGATTATGACAGGATTTCAGCTAATGACTTTCTAGGTATGGTATGGTCTGCTGGGAGTGGGGTGGCTGTCCCTCACCTTGCTGGGGTATTACAGCATTTTCCTGAGGGTCCAGCTCTTCAAGAAGAGACAACAGCAGTGCCAGATCAAGCTCTTCAGCTCAGCAGTAACCTGGGCTGGCTTTTAACATGTGAGTGATAGACAGAGCATGGTGCACAGCTGCCCCATGGAAACACATGTTGCTGGCATGCTTGTCCCAAGGCCTTGCTGGGACTACACTCAACAAGCACCTTGTACCTCCATGTGATGCTTTCAGTGGTGATTTGTTCAGCAGTGCTACTTGGGCACTAAAGAAAGTGTTAGAGAGCAATGGCAGTGCTTCCTGGCAAGCGCAGTCTCAGGATTGTTTAGGCAGGAAGGGGTCTGCAGTCTATTGCAAACTGTCCACTCTGAGCAGGGAGATGCAATGTAGATCAGGTTGCTCAGAGCCGTGTCTGGGGGACTTTTGACAATCTCCAAGAATGGAGATGCCAGCATCCCTCTGGGCTCCTCTTCTACGCTGCACCATTCTCATCATTCTCAAATTGTTCTATCTATCTCTAATTAGAGTTTTCCTTGCTGCAGCTTGTGCCTGTTGCCATACGTGATCTAGTTAGCTGACACCTCTCTTGTGTTGGGGGGTCCAAAAATGGACACAATACTGATACACAGTCTCACCAGAGCTGAGCAGGGGGGAATTCCCATTTCCCTTGGTTGCTGGCCAATACAGACCAGTATGTGATAAGACTTGTTTGCTGCAAGGCCTGAGTGTTGAACTGGGGCAGGAGTTCCTTCCAAGGAAGACAGTAGAAGGCCAAACAGGGGAGTGAACTGAGGCTGTTTCAGGTATAGGTCAGAGGTGAAAACCTCAGTAAGTTTTCCAGATTTTATAATTCCTTATTAAAGTCTGCAGGAACAAGGGGAGAAGAGGAGCTTGGTGTGAGAGGAGAGCAGGGTGGAACATGGTATTGTTTTCACAATAACCCACTGTACCACATGCAAGTCAAACTGGCTACATCAGACTGAGGAGACAAGACCTGTAGCTTCTGCCTCAAGAGCTGTCTCCAGCTCTTGGGCTGGTCCTTTCCTATGCTGAGCTTCATGTTCTCCACCCATAAATGTGCAATACACTGTTAGACCATTGCAGCAGCTGGGACATGCTAGTGGTGGTAGGAGCATGGCTGAGACAAGCCAACTGGTGCGTGAGATTCACCACAGGGTTTCACCACGAGCTTTTCTATTTATGGTGCCTGCAGGCTCCATCGAACTGAAGCTGCATGACATGGTGCGGGCGGCCAAGAGCTCAGAGCATTGCACCATCAAGATGGCAAAGGAGAATGCTACACCTCGCTTCTCCATCTTCCGAAACAAGCGCATGCGTGGCTGGTGGCCCTTCATCAGACTTGAAGATCAAGAAGACAAGGAGAGAGAGGAGAGGAAAGCCAAACAGAAAAGGAAGAAAAAGAAGTGGAGCAGCTCTCTCAAACAAGAAGACATTGAGTTCACAGACCCCAGTGGGAACAAGTACCTCCTGACGGTAAGGCAGGGCATTAGCAGAGGTGAGCAGCGAGCCAGTGACATGCCTTTGCCATGACATGGCTACCTGTCCTGTGTGCACATAATCTGCAGAGGCAGCAATGGCTTAGTTGCCCAGAACGTCATGTAGGATCTTGGGGACCTGTCCCATCTGCTGCAAGTCCAGTGCTTCATCTACCCAGAGGTGCCAGCTGGAGTGGTGTGCTGGGGGTGTCTTCACATCTTCTTCTGAGCTTTCTGTAGAGTAGTTCTCAGCAAGAGGAGCAATACAAGAGGCACCTGGCTCCCCATCAACCAGACAGGACAGCAGAAAATTAGGCATGTCGTAGGGGCTCTGCCAACCCTAGAGAGGCAGGTGATGAATATCCCTGAGTGGACTTGCTACTGATGGCCCTGCTAGTGGACCATTGCTTGTCCCGATGGCTGACTTGTTTTCAGTACCAGTGTGAGAGGTTGCATCCAAATTCAGATAACTGGGGAGTGCATTATAATATAGTGTCTTCCCTGCCAAATGGTTAGTTTTTGACCAGACCACAATTTCCTCCGGTTGTAAAATAAGAGACTCTGTAGCTAATGACTGGAAGGAAAAGTTAATTCCTCTCCAAGTGGCAATGGGAGAAAAATAGCCAGTCCAGGCAAGGCACATGGCTAGCAAGCTGCTTTGTGAAGCAGCATGTGCAGCTGTGGCTCAGACATGTTCCCCCTCCAGGGTAAGGTGGAAGCAGAGTTCCAGCTGCTGACCGTGGAGGAGGCTGAGAAAAGTCCTGTTGGTTTGGGCCGAAAAGAGCCCGAACCCCTGGAAAAGCCTAAGTGAGTATCTGCATTCATCACCTTTTAGAATGGTTGGCTGGTGTCAGGGGTATCTGTGGTTTTGGCAGCAGTGTGGGAAGAGGGAGAATCTGCTCATCAAGAAGTTCAGAGCAATTGAAGGACAAGGTGGTGGGATCTGCAGGACTGGGGTTGCCAGAGCTTCCCAGAGCTTGGGTGGGTCCAGCAGGACCTGTGGTAGCCACAGCTGGGCCAGGGCTGATCTCAAGAGGTTACTCAGGGCAGTACCTGTATACATCACCTGTATGAAGGGCACCTCTCATTTAATCATATTAACATACCTGTTAGCCATGGGGGTGCAGAAATCTCTTCTAGGGCTGTCCTGAGGCTCAGGAGCCAGCTCTGCTGTCAACAGTGCTTTCACAGGGACTGTAGTTATTGTAGCCCCTAGGGTAATCCTTTCTGGAAGCAGCAGGAAGAGCTGGTGGTCTGTGAGGTTGGCAGGGCACCAGTGCATAGGAGCTTATGTGCTGCTCTGTGGCTTGAGGCTCTGCTGATCTCTTCATTCATTTATGTTCCAGCCGGCCAAAAACTTCTTTCAACTGGTTTGTGAATCCTATGAAGACCTTTGTGTTCTTCATCTGGAAACGATACAAGAAGTACATAATTGTGCTGTTCCTGGTTGCTCTTCTGACTGTCTTCCTGGTTTTATTGATCTATACAATGCCTGGATACATCAGTGAGAAGATCATCAATGGATAAATGCTCTCCAGAACAGGACTATTCAAAGACAAGGTTGCAAGACTTGAGGCTAGACCAGAAAGTTTAAGGAAACCCTGCAGGTGCACAGACAAACTTCAGTGTGAGAGGCCTGGAGAAGTGGCCTCTCTATGAGGAGTCATGTTTCTTGCTAACTTCCCATGAGATGCTAAGAAACCAAGTAACCAACCTACTAAATAAGGCAAACTCCTTCAAAGACAGTTACAGCTGTGGGAAAAAAAAATGTTCTTTGTTGACACTGGGAGGGGTGGTGGTGGGAAAAGGATCACAGATGGGGCTGGCCCCACAGACATGGCAGCCGAAGTCAGCTTTTGCCATTGAGAGCCATTCTGGAAGGGATGGGGACATACAGAGCCATCTATGCCCTGGCTGGACAATACCTGGCACTTCTCAGGCCTCCTCCTGCCTGAGGAATTCAGAACACACTGTATGGGGGAAGGCAGGTCTGGTGGAGGGCCTGGTGGAGGTGAGACTTGGAAAAACTTTGAATGGGTATTGCCAGGGTGCTGCTGCTGGGTGAAGGGGAGTAGGACAATATAGTCAAGGTAACCGTGAGCTCTTGTTGTTCCAAAAGCATAGGAACAGCGAGGTCAGCTCAGGACATGGTGGCAACCCCTGGGACACAGGCTGTTTCTGGTGGTCATGCCTCACTTCCTATTTAACGGCGTTCTTTGCATATGCTGGGCTGGGTATCAGGCTTGCTTCAAATTTCATTTTGGATTTTCGTTTCCACCGGAATAGAGTAATAGAATCATATAATGATTCGGGTTGGGAGGGAATTTAAAGGTCATCCAGTTCCAATCCAATTCCAATAAAAACTCCTTGGATGCTCTCTCTGACATTGCTTGGGTTTCCAAGATGTTCCCCCCAGAGTCCCACTGTTGCAGGCAGCATTCCTGAGACACCTTTGCCCTTCCTTCCAGGTAGCACAGCACTGGGATGTCAGCACCGGGTTGTCAGCATGAATCTGCATCATGGTGTTGGGCTGATGTAAATTAAATGAGACTTGTTCTCAGCATGGTTTCATCGCCCCAGGGTTCCTGTCATCTGCACAGACGTTACTGACACAAGCTCTGGCATAATTGGATCTCAAGTCAAGGTGCTTCACCATGAGGTTTGACAGGATGGATTCCTTCCTAGTGCAGGATGTGACAGTGCAGAGGGACAAGTGGCATCTTGACGGTCAGCTAGTTTGTCTTTTGAATGGAGCAGGAATGGAACAAGTTTTGGGGAGAAAACATCCAGCTGTGGAGAGCCAGTCAGGTAGGGTAAGGAGTGGATGGAGACTCTGGCTGGGACCCTGCAGCTGGGTGCGGGTGAGGGGCAGGCACAGTGCTCCCCGAGGCAGGGGGGTGGTGTTTGCTCCAGGATGGCAAAGGGGAGCCCCCTCTTCCCACCCCTCAGGGGCCCCCAGGCTGCAGGGGAGCAAGTGGGCTGCGAAGGACTCAAGGCATGCAGCACCCACCCACCACTGCTTCTAGTGCAGCATCACCCCAGCTTTCTGCAGGGGCTGTTGCATGGGTCAGCACCTTCACAAGTGGCACGTGGTGCACTCCAAAATGCCCAGTGTATCACATCAATGTTGTTGTGCCCCAGCAGGCGTGTTGCACCCCAGCAGTGCTCAGTGTGCCCCAGCGGGTTTGGTGCACCTCAGCAGTACCTGCTGCACCCCAGGACACCAATGCACACCAGCATGCCAGGCAGCTCCTGGGCTCTTGCAGCTGCGCTCAGCTGCACTCTCCACTGCACCACTAGGCTGTGGCTCCCTGTGACTTGAAATAAAGCATGTCTGTCTCAGCCTTCCATCAGCTTAGGATCGCAGGATTTGCAGCTATGCCACTCTGTGCATGTATGCATGCAATGGGCGTGCATGCCTGTCCGGGCTGTGTGTGTGCAAGGAAAGGGGCTCTCCCCTGCCCTTGCTGCTGGCAGCCGCATGACCCCATCCTCTGCCCTGTTCCCCTGCCTGGCCCCAGTGTGGCCTCGGCTCCCACCAGCAGTTCCCTTTCCTGGCGCCGCCTCACTGCGGCAGCATGGCGGCCCTCATCTCGGTGTGCGACTTCATGCAGCAGGTGCAGGAGGACCTCAGCTCGCCCACCACCTCCACCTTCACCAGCCACATGGGCCACTGCAAGGCCACTGCTAGCAGCCTGGAGGAGGTGAGCAGGGGATGGGGACCACAGTGGGGGCACCCCCAAGGGGCCTGGGGGTGGCTGGTCCTGCAGGATGTGTGCTTGTACAGGCATCACCGTGTCATTTGTCACCATGAATGGAGAGCAGTGTGAGTACCTCTGGGTGCCGGTGCGTGTTGCAAAAGGCACAGAGCAAAGGCGTGGCAGAGGCTGGTGAGGGGCTGTGGTGGCCGGGGGACAGGCGTGGGCCAGTGGGGACAAACACAAAAGGGGTTGTGTGGGCAGGCTGTGTCTCATACCCAGCTAACACTGCTCCGTAAAGAGAAGACAGAGCACTTAACCAGACAAGTATCACCCTAAAAACAAAACAGAATTAAAGGAAGTTCTTGGGGTGGCGGGAGGGTTACCTCGCTTGTCCGAGGTTGAACTGTGCAATACACCAATGTGGGACCTTCAGCAGCCAAATGCCTTCAAAAAATCCATGGAGAAAGGGTCAGGGCTGGTGGCTGAGTGCAGCATCCAATGCAAAACCTACATGGGCCAAATGCCTTTGCTTCCAGACCCTGATATGCATTGGCAGGTGCTGGGCAGATGGGGAAGGGGCTGCTGGTGCAAAAGGGAGTGAGCAGCAGAGATCCATGCCTGGGGAATCCAGGGAAGTGGTGGAACTCCCTGTGTGGTCTGGAGGCCCCATGACCCTTGGTGCCTCCTCCTGCTTGGTCTGATAAATGTGCTGGGACCAACTAAATAACATCACCACCACATCACCTCTCTTGTTATTTTGTAGTTTCAGCAGATGAAGGGAAGTTGCCCGAGGCTTTACCAGGGTCTGTCAGTGGATTGTGACCCCCTGCACTGTCCTGAAGTCCCCCAGTGCCTGGGGTCAGTTATCTTTGCAGACTTTGAATGGTTCTGCAATGCTATAGATCATTTTGTCAGTGGTGGTTACCAAAGCTTTTCTCTCAGCCCTCTGGAGGCCAGAATTTACTCAGAAGCCTTGGGCATGGGGCAATTTCCTTGTGTTTCTTAAGTTTCAACTGTTGCTCCATTATTCCTACCCAAAACAAAGTGAAAACTTCTGTCCATTAAAACAGAGCTGTTATGTCAGGAAGCTGTGGTTAGAGAGAAGGACATACACTGCTGAAATTGTTGCTGCCTGCAGAATTCTTGGTTCAGGACTCATGACAGAGTGGACAGAAAACACAAGGGCATGGCTCCCACTGCTGAGTGGCAACAAACCCTGGCAAGGCCTGCAGTAGAAGCAGCAAGGGCTGGTGTGAGCTGGGATATAAAGGGGACAATATTTCATCTTTGGCAACACAGCCCTGGAGGGCTGGACCAGGCAGATGGCAAGGAGAACCTCCAAAAAGTGGAAAGCTGAAATAAGACCTTGAAGTGTGCCTGTGGCTGCCTCCTGGAGACCCAGCACTCCTCAGGGTCTTGTCAAGACCTAGGTCAGCCCTGGGACCAGAGCAGAGCAGTGCTACATCCCTTACAAGGCCACATCCCCAAGCTGAAAAAGGAAATTTGGTGCAATATTTTAGCTGCATCATGATGGTGCACGTGGCCAAAAGGTGATGTGAGTTCTTGGTCTCCATCCCAGTCTGGCTATCTTTGGAGACCACTAAGACCCACATAGGTTATAGACTCAAAGAAGGTTGTCTTGTGAGTGTTAAAACCCTATGACAAAGATCAGATTATGTGAACTGATGGTCCCTCTCAGCCTGGGACTTTCTGTGCTCTTGAAAGCCAGTGAGAAGGGAGAGGCATGCTGTGATAGAGCTGGAGCCACAGGATCCTTCTGGTCCTTGGTGTCACCTTGGAAAGGCAAAAATACCCATGCCTGTGACTCCTGGAATGCTTCAGCAAACAGTGTTAATGAGGGAAAAGCAAATAGTCCTGGCGTGTGCAAACTGCCTTCGGCAGCTGAATACTTGTAACCAGAAGCACCAGTACAGGATAAAGCTGTAAGCACAGCAAAAGCCCCCACTTGAGCAAGGAGAGCCCTGGCATGGTGTAAGCTGAACTTAGCAGTGGTGTGGGCAGTGGCATGCAGGAGTGCTGAGCTGCAGGGGAAGGATGGGTTTCCACTGCCAGCTCTGGAGGCAGGTCCCCAAACAGGAAGTCATGCAGCTCAGCCCAGTGTAGAACCAGACCCATGTCTTCAAGGCAAGCAAATTCAGGTGAAAATGCAGGCATGCAGGGAAGCTTAGGGTTTCCTGCCTTGTGGCCAGCAACTGTACTCATACACACTTCAGACAGTGCATGATCTTTGGAGGCAGTCCTACCTCTTGAAGCTGGGCTCACAGAGTGCTGTGAGGTGGAGGTGGCTGTTGGTGATGGCCTTGGGGATGTCATGTAGCTGTCTGACCCTGGAGATGCTCCTCAGAAACAGAGAAGCCTCTTGGACTGGCAGCACCAGCCTAGCAGGCAGGGAACAGTCACAAAGGTGGGGATGGATTATTGACCCAGGTTGCACCTTCAAGGTGGGGATTATCAGAAGAAAGGAAGGCCACACATGTGGGAGATTTGAACATTTCTGTGTGGAGAGCTGAATTTTGATAAAAGACAACACATAAATACAACTGGCATCACAAGAGACCTGGGCAGGCTCCTGGGACATTCTGGAAGGGAGGCAGCCGTCCTGGTCAAGATGGCTGCCAGCAGCAGAGAGGAGTGAGGGAGAAAGAGGCTCTGGAGGCCGTTGGACAGGTTGGAGATCAGGGTTTCAGTGGCAGCTGGCTCCAAAATGCTCGCTCCCTGTGCCACATACAAGGCCAGGTGACGAAGAGACGAGGCCAAGACCAACTGGGGCTAAAAATCTGCTGCAGCATTGAAGAGGTGAGAGATGTCTGGAACTGGGAAGGCCATCCCAGTGGAGTTTCTGCAAGGGAGACAAACTTCATCTAGGCCAAAGGTCTTCAACTCAAGAAGGGTGAGGAGATGCTTTTGCGTTAGAGAATGGATGTCTGCAGTGGAGATAGGTTTAGCCTGAGCTCGTCCTCCTTGGATATTTGTTTGTCTTCTGGAAAGATACGCAGGACAGCAGACCCTCTTGTCCTAACCTCACTCTGCCACATGGCCCACACTGAGATGTGCCTGTGCATGGCTCCTGCTGTGAGGGCTGTGGTGGGTTAGTGAGATGAATGCTGTGACTCAGACAACTGCAGGGAGCTGTGGCCCAGGAAGGACTGTCCCAGCCCTGTGGTGGCACTGACAATAACCATGCTTTCAAGTTGAATGTGTTAGTCCTTGAGGTCCCAGATTATCCTGAAGTGTTTTTCCAAATGTGGGGATATGGGTGGCTCCAACAGCCCTATCAAAGGATTTGTCAGACACTTCAGGTGCTTTATCCTGCCATTGCTTTTCTGACCTTGGCTCACTGAGATCTCTTTGAAGCACAACACTGGATTCCCTGAGTTGTAATGCTTGGTATGAACATGGCACTGCTGGCTCCAGAGGCATCTTGCACTGACAGCCCCAGAAACTTCCATTTGAGTGTTTGGCCCGAAAACTCAGTCCTAAACTCATCTGGGTGAGAGGATACTAAGGGCTGTGGTTGGCAGCTTATTCCCAGGGAGCAGAATGTCAGCTAACTTCTAACTTGGGGTCTGTGTCCATAATTCAAGTTCTCAACATCCCTGCTTAGCTGCATTGAGTTCAGAAAAAAATACAGGAAGATAACTTTCCAGCTTAATGCTCTCTGGATACCTAAATGTTTATGGTGAAATCCCTCAGATGACATGGTCTTTACTGTGCTGACCCATACAGAGCCTGACTCACATCCTCTTCTGCTACAAGGGTTCAGGTGCATGGCTTGGTTGATGTGGTGCACACCAGAGAACAAAGCCAGTGGTGGTACCCAGCCCCTCCTGCTGTTAAACAGTCCCTTTTCTAAAATATTTTCTGATTCTCTCTTAGTGATTCTTTCACTCAGTGGTATTTAAGATACTCATGGACTACTACCACTAGACCATCATCTACCTGCAGGCAGGAAAGTCTGGCCTGGGGATGCTGAGACTTGGGCTGAACTCTGTGGATTACAGAAATGTGTGTATGGATGCAGTCAGTGACCATAACTTCTGCATTTCTAGGCCTTGGATGCAGACCGAGCTGTGCTGCAGAAGATGAGGAAAGCGGCCAAGGCGGAGCACAGCTGTGGACAAGGTCAGAGCAGAACAGAGGCTGGGGAGGGGGAAGCTGCAATGGGTGGCCAGGGGGAGTCCTTGCTACAGGCTGGGTTGTCTGCAGCAGAGAATATGGATGAGTTCCAGGGGTTCCTATAGCTGGGTGGTGGGTATGCGGGGCAGCAGGAAGCAGTTGGAGCTGGCTCTGGTGCTTGAGCAGAGCTGGGCATGGTGGCTTCTGGCAGGGAGTATATCCTGACCTGCCACCTGCACTCACTGGAGACCATCCATGTTTTCCCAGATCTCATCAACCACCTGGAAGCCCACATTGCTGCCCAGGAGAAGTTCTCAGCCAACTACCAGCTAGAGGGTGAGGAGCAGCTGGCCAATGCCTTCAGTACCTTTGCAACCTTCTCCCAGGAGCTGCTGACCGCTGTCAGGAGCCTGGTAGGCAGCTCTGTCCCCTGTGTGACCATTGATCAGGGCCCCTAGCTTGCAGGGGTATGTGGGTGGGGGGGTCCCCAGGAAGAGGCTCTGGTCCATAGCCTTGAGGCCCAAGCTCATCCCTTTCTTAGACCAAGGCAGGAGCCCATGGTGAGCAGCAGTTACAAAGCTGGTGATGCAGCCTGCATGGCCAGGACTCTTGGTGCTGGCCTCAGGCTGATCAGAAGAGGCGAGCTTACGGTGGCCATGTCAGAGCCAGGCGGGCTGCAGCATGTGTAGGATGGGTGTCCCCACCATGCACATGATGCCAACTGGGAAAGGGGTGTACTCAGGAATCCTGCCCTTGTGCCTAAGGCAGGCTCTAGTGGCTTTGGAGAGTGCCGTGTGAAGCCTTGCCAAAGAGCCATCCCCTGCACCAGTTTTCAGAGGCTCACTATGAGCTGGGGTATCTCTCAAGCTCTTCAGGAGCAGCTACAAGAATTTTCAGGAGACAGAAATCTCTGTTGTGGGCACATTTGCCTAAACTTGGCCTTTCCCTTGTGCTGAAATGACACAGTTGGGATTAGCAAGGAGCTGGGAGAGCCTTGGGGATCACAGAAGTGCTGGCTGCAAAGGTGCTGTGGGGGTTTCCAGTACAATGTCCTGCATGAAGCCATGCTCTCCCCAGCACTGGCTTAGGCTGGCCATGCGTTTTTTCCAGCTTGGTAATTTCCAAGGGTGGAGGCTTTTAGCTGGCTGTTTTCCAAAGTGGTTCCTTCTGTGCACTCACAAGCAGATGTTGAAGCAAAATGTGTCCAGTGACACCTGTTGGTGACCTGGCTACAGGTATCAGCAAGGATGTGGGGCATCTGGGAAGAGGGACAGTTTGCAAATAGGTCTTAGGTCCCCAGATGCTTTTCCTGGCTTTGGGGTTTTCCCTGTCCTTATTCAGTGTTAGCAAAAACCACTCTGCCTTATGCAAGGCTAGGAGCTGAACATTTCCAGGCACAGAGCTGGGGGCTGCACCCACAGCTGGATCAGCTTACTGTTTCCAGGAGCTCCCACGCTATCCTGACTGGCTTGGGCAGTGTCAGCTGCATGATCTCTCTCTTTTCTTTCCAGTTGCAGAGTTTGTACCACAACATTAACTTTTCCCTGGAGTCGTTAATAAAGGGTGACATGAAAGAGCTCAAAGGGGTAAGCAGAGGCTGAAGGGGCTGCTCGGCAGTGGGGCTGTTGAACAAGGAGGCACAGCAGGTACCAGCTGTGGGGGCTTGCCTCTGGTCCGTGTCCTGCCCTCTGTCAGGGAGACGTGTTGCAAGGGCAGGGCTGCCTGCACCTCATGTGTTGCATCCTGCTCCCGCCTAAGGCTGGGCCTCACACCAGAGTCAGGCTGGTGGCACCTCTGAGCTGGGACCTCTGCAGGCACACAGCTGAATCCCAAGGAGTCTGGAGGTACTCTCTGTGCAAGGACAACTGAAGCTATTGTGCACGAAATATTTTCATCTTCCTTTCTGTCAGGGCACAGATCCCCGCTAACCTCCTGGTGAGGTCCTTGCAGCCCCACATGCTCCTGCACTGCCATGTGTGAGCACATGTGCGTTTGTGTGAATCTGACTGTGCATGTGTGTATCTACCAGCTGCACATACATGTCAGGAACTGCGGAGTAGCAGGTGCTAAAGTGAACACGGAATTTCTGCAACATACAGATACAAGAGAGCTTCTCAGTGCTCATCAGTGTAGATTTTAGGAAAAGCATCAAACTTGTATTTAATTTTTGCCTTTTTTTCAACCAATGGGAAGGTCGTCATGGACCTTGGTAAGTTTGCGTGCATATTTCTACCACAAAGTCCCCGTGACTGTACTCAGGCTGTCATCCCTGCATGACTTTCCCTGCAAACATAGTGTGTATTTGAAATGGTAGAGCAATTAATTATCAACTATCATACACACAAGATTGCTAGGATTTAATGAGCAACTAGGGTAAGCATGAATGCACTCAGCACTACGATGAGGCCCCCATGCTGGCTGGGCAGACCAGCTCAGGAGCAGGGACAGTGCTGCTGCTCCCTGGAGCAGATCCGTGCTATTGCTCCAGTGCCATCTTCTACTGTGCCTGCGGATACTCTGACAAACATCCCATGTTTTCTTCTCCATATTTTTTCCTTTTTTTTTTTTTTTTTTCCCTCTCTAATTGCCAAATATTGAAACAAACCTTTAGGCATCCCATTGGGAGCTAGTGCTATACAGGAGCATCAAAATGGAAGGAGAGAGCAAATTCTGGAACTTCTAGCATGTAGTATGATAAAAGAATATAAAATGTGAAGGAAAAAAAGTCTGCTATTTACATTAAGGACAGTATCAAGAAGACATTAGAAACCCGGAAAATCATTCAGAGAGAGAGGAATAAAAACAGCTGCCTGCAGGTAGTCATGATTAAGCTGAAGGCATTTTTAATGTGAACCAACAGGAATCACAGGCTGACCTCAATCTGTTTGACATTTTCATTAGAATGGAGACAAACACAAAATCTGCCCTTATAAGATTCTGCCTTGACATAAAGAAATTTCTCCTTGAGGGACAGAGAAACCTTGGGACAAGAAGCCAGAGAGGATGTGGGGTCTCTGTTCCTGGGAGTTTTCAACAACCACCTTGACAAAGCCTGGTCCTAATTCAGTGATTCCCCAGCCTGGAGCAGGAGGCTAGGCTGGAGACCTCCTGAAGTCCCCGCCTCCAACATGGAGGCCTTACCCAGGGGATTTACCCTGTCTTTCTGTGAGACAGAGGTCTGCAGAGCAGTAAGCAGTGAGAAGAGAGCAGAGTGTGGCATAAATGCATTTAATGGACAAATGCGGTTGTATATATAAAGTCACATGAAGTCAGATGAGAAACAGATAATGAATGGCCTTGTAGCAGCAAGACTAATTCACTATTTAATGATTACCCAAGGAAGAATCAGAGTCTGACAATGTTGCCAGCTTTAGGTGGGTTTCTGATGTCTTTCTGAGAGGTGTTTTAGTTAAACCCAATGTTCTGGCTTAAAAGGCTGAGAACTTGGTTGCTACCGTCTGGCTTGTGTGCATGTTAGCAATTCCTTATGTCCTTAAAAATGTGAGTCTGCAAAATGTTTCATACCTAGGTACTGTTGTACACATCACACTGTGATGCACATGTGTGTGATGTATGTTTTGGAGGCTATGCGTCTGTGTGTTTGCATGCGTATTTGTGTGGGTGCCAGCACATGCCTGTGAGTGACCTGCACTGGTGAGTGCACTTGTTCACTGCACATGTAGCAGGTGAGGACACCTTCCTGGGGAGGGACAGTCCTGTGGACAGCCATGTCTTGGGTCTGTGGGGCCTTACTGCCAGGGTGACCTTGTGGGAATGCAGTATGCTCAGGGTGAGGAACGGTCTGTCCTGATCATAATCATCAAACAGTACCTTTGGCTATTCCTAGGAGTTCAAGAAGCCCTTTGAGAAGGCCTGCAAAGACTATGAGAGCAAACTGTAAGTTGTCAGGCTTCCTTGCCCTGAGACGTGGACCTGGAGGCTTGTTTTTGGCTGTTCTCACCAGAGAACAGTCAGACAGAGCCTTTCAGGTGTCTCTCCACTTTCCTTGAGCACGAAGATCGAGAAGGAGAAGCGTGAGCTGGCGAAGCAGCATGGCATGGTGCGGAGTGAGGTGAGCAGTGGGGAGATTGCTGAGGAGATGGAGAAGGAGCGCAGGACCTTCCAGTTAAACATGTGTGAGGTAAGGACAGGGACAGGGCAGGTGGGAGCAGTTGGGGCATGGCATGGACCCCACAAGTCTGTCTGGCTCCTCCCTGCCCTAGTTTTTTGTGGTCTGCCCACATGGTTCCTCAGTTGGAGAGCTGCCTGGGTTGCAGTAGGCTCAAGCCAACCTTGGATAGGGGCTGATCAAGGAGTTTAGATGAAGCATGAGCCTATATTAACCTGCCTGTAGATATACAACTGCACCCACCACGTGTCCATCGCTCTCTTGGCCAGATCAGAGCACTCATGTTCATGGGCCCTGCCTGCCACCAACTTCTCACCCCAGAAAAGCCACATGAGCTGCTCCCATCAGGGCCTGACCACCAGGAAGAGCCACAACACACTGCTCTTCACTGGTAATGGAGGGGGGGGGGGGAATAAAGAAAAGCATGTGAAAGGCATTTCTCTCTAAGCTACACCTTCAGTCGCTGTGTCTTTTTCCCTTCAGTATCTAATCAAAGTGAATGAGATCAAAACCAAGAAAGGGATCGACTTGCTGCAAAACCACATCAAGCACTGCAACTCACAGTTCAAGTAAGATGACTGTCAACCTGCCTTCACTCCCCTTCACTCCAGAAGTGCTGGTTTAAGAGGGAATCTGGGAGGTGGTTTAATTTGCAGGACCTAAAGGTCTTGCATTTGACTTGGCCTATTCTCTAATATGCCAAAAATCCTCTTCTCCTGGAGGTGGTGGAGACAAGGATCTCAATGGCGTGTGTCTACTCTCTTTAGTCTGACATACTTCATATGACAATATAGGACAGACAGCAGGCAACTATCACTGAAATCTGGGATGTGGAGAAGACAGTGCTGAGCACTCTCCCTGAATTTAACTGTTTCAAAGAATATTTAATAAGAAAGCTTTTTTTTTTTTTTTTTTTTTTTTTTTTTTTTTTTTGACAATGAAACAAAAGCCTGGGAGAGCCCAGCAGGATTTTAGACTGTGCTCTTACATTAGTCTCTCCTCTCAGTTTTTTCCAGGAATGTTTAACTGCAACAACAAAACTGAAGAATTTTACAGAGAAGCTCATCCCAGAGCTGCAGAGTGTGAGTATTCGTCTGAGGTTGGGTGCATCAAGGGAGTGCAGGCTGGAGAGCGGGGATGTCTGCCCCAGGGCCTCCTCTTCCTTTGCAAAAGCAGATCTGGGGACTTCCTCATCTGTCGTCATTTCCTGAGCCTGCAATGGGTAATGTGACCCTTTGAGGAGAAATGCAGCCATCACTGGGAGTGGGAAAGTTTTGGTGTCATACTGCAGGGAACAGAATAATATTAAGAAGAAACATAGAACTGGATACCAGAGGCACTGACGTATTCAACTGTCATAGCTGCTCTTCAGGCTTTCAGGTTTCTCATTTGTGCTTCTGGCTTTCCTGCCCATTGCTACTAACTGAAGCTCATCATGCTCTTTGTTGGGAGCTTTGTCTTGCTGGAGAGAAGTTCTCACAGGGCTGTGTAAGCCTTGTGACCTTTAGCTTTTGACTTTGGGCTCTGGCAGTCATACATGGAGAGGAGACAGGAAGAAGTTTTTCAAAATGGCAAAGCCTATAGTGGGATTTCAGAGCCTGAACACTGCTGGTACCAAGTCCCTCAAGGGCTGCAGAAGGTTTATGTTAGCATTTCTAGACCTGAGATCTAGTTTGTCTTGCTCCTCCTTTTTCAAACCTCCTCCTAAGTCATGATTTGCGGGGGCCTGGGGTATGATCCTCACCCACAGACTGTGACAGTGTCATCTGTACTCATTTCCCTGATCCTGTAGTGCTGTTCTCCCCTGGGCAACTGCCATTTTGTTTGAAGCCCTCTGCTCTAGGGGAATTATCCTGCTTGTTCCATAATGTAATCATTCATATTGAAATTAAAATTCATTATTTAAATAACAAGAAGAGAGGACACGCCACCCTGGAGCGAGGTAACTGAGCACAGCAAACAGCATCTTCTGGGTCCTTCATGCAGACCAAACACTAGGCTCCATTTCAGGGCCATAGTCCTGTACCAAGATCCCTGGTGGAAATGAACTTTTTGATGGTTTGGTGACTTTTTAATTACTGACACTACCAAACTGGAGGAAGAAAAACAAACAAACAACCCCTACAGTGTCCTTCAAGCTGTTGGTTGTTTTTGCACCATGGAGAGCTTCAGACTGTTGTTTTCTCAGAAAATAACACAGTGGCTAAAGTGCAGATTGCTCTTGCCATGGTCTCTTGTTGCCTGGGGACGTGCCTGCTCCCTCACAGAAGCTTCTGTTAAAGAGCTTCATGTACAGGCACCACAGCATTGCAGGGGAGGAGCGGCCACCTCCCACCTCAGGAACGGGGCTTGCAATGGTCCTGGGGAAGTGGTGAGGGCTGAGGGGCTCAGGGCAGGAGCATGAGGCTCTCCTCCTCCCATGTGAGCTCTTGTGTTTTGGTACCCTGCAGCTGAAGACCAGGCAGGACGAGGAGAAGAAGCAGCTGTGTGCCCTTCGGGATCAGCTGAAGGCAGCGCTGCAGCTGGAGCAGAAGGAGGTAAAGCCAGACCCTTCTTCCCAGTGGAACACCCTCACAGGGTGCCGGTTACCCTGTCGCTCTTTCCCTCCTGCCTGAAGCAGCCCCAGCTGCCTTCCGGAGTCACCCCGGCTGCTATTCCTCTCCTTCTGCCAGGACACTGGGAGCAAGCAAGCAGGGTACAACATGCACCAGCTGCAAGGGAACAAGCAGTACGGCACGGAGAAGACAGGGACCCTCTTTAAGAAAAGCGATGGGTGAGTTGGGATTTGGGGTGTCCCTTATGGTTGTACTTTGGTCCTCTGTGGCCATCACAGGGCTCACGCAGCCCGACCTCCTGTTCTGGAGTGGTAGTAAGGGCAGAGGAGCAGGACGAGCTGTATGAAGGTGTGCTTGGCACTGTCCCAGTCTCCCACAGCTTTCTGCACAGGGCTGCAGGCAGCTAGTGTCCATCCCATGGCCCTCAGGGCATTTCTCTCATGTGAAACTGCTTAGTGCCCTCTGGAGCTCCTCATGGATGGGGTGAGGACTTATACACAGGCTGGGTGAAGTTTTCTACTCTTTCACATGCCTGCCTCCCAGCCCTGACATGTCCTTTGCTTTTCCAACCCTCCGACCCCACAGATCAGTACTGGGCTCAGCTTTCTGTGTGAGAGTTAGGGGAAGGAACACAAGTGAGGTGTGGCTTACCAGCAGTGCAGATCAATGCCACCTTGGAGATGGCATCAAGGGCCGCAGGAGAAAGACAGCAGGGAACTGAGGCTCCCCTTGTGATGCTTCAGACCCATCACGTGCCCATGCCCAGGAGTCAGATCATGAGCTCCACTGTCATTGAAGAGAGGAGCTCCAACTGGTGTATGGGAGCCTGAGGGCTGGGAATCACAGGGGACATGCACTGGGAGATGAGCAATCCTGGGAAGGGTCTTGAGTGGTCCTAGAAAAACCTGAAACTGGACAGAAAATAATGAACTGAAGCTCAGGAGACCACTTCACTGCAGGCTGAAGTTCAGTCTCTCCCCCTTTTTGGGTGTATCTCTTCCATCCTCCTCCCATTTATAGTCTTGGAGGTGATAGGAGCAGCTTGGAGATAGTGGTCCTGGCTGTTTGCTGGGGACACATGCAAAGGTCTGCATGCTCTGTAGCAAGACCTGCTGCTCCAAGCAATGCTCTGTGTCCACATTGCCTCTGCTGCAGCTGTACAAGCCTGTTCTTATGCCATATGATGGACCCTTCTCAGTTCAAAGCAGACCAAGAATGACAGACTCTGTGGCAGCATGGACAGGATGGCTGATGAGAGCCATGTCCCCATGCTGTCCCTTGCACAGCTCTTATGCTCGTCAGCACTCCTGCATGGCATGATCTGCTCCTCTGCCTGGTGGGTTTGTGTCCTCTCATCCCACCTCATTTCCATCCCCCTCATTTCCAGGCTGAGAAAAGTCTGGCAGAAGAGGAAATGTACCATCAGGAATGGCTACCTGACCATCTCTCACAGCACGGTAGGAACTGGTTCTTCCACCCTGCTCTGCTCCTGCCTGGGAGCTGCTGCCTGCCCCTGCTGGGTCAGCTGAGCCCCTGCTGCCCACCACTCCAGTGGCTTCTGGGGACCCAGCAGAGCCCTCGTGCCTGGCGCTTGTACTGCTTGTCTGCCCTGCTGAAGTAGACTTCTCACTGAGATTTGAGTCCCTGTGACCCAAGGGACAAACATGGGAGGCCCTCACTTGCCTGTGTGCATGGAGGGAGTGAGTCTGAGGACCAGGCACCCCCAGCATGGGTTGACTGTTGGGAAAGAAAACGTCCACATTGCTGCTTCTTGCATTACTCCTGAAAGCAGAGTCAAGGGTGAAGTGCTGGGGGCAAGGCAGGTCCATGGCTCTGGAGCCAGGTGGCGATTGCCACTGCTGGGCCACCCCCATTTGATGCCATGAGGCCTGAGTCTTCCTTGTTCCACTCATAGCCCAACCGCCCACCAGCCAAGTTGAACCTACTGACCTGCCAGGTGAAGCCGAATGTGGATGACAAGAAATGCTTTGATCTGGTTTCACGTGAGTGCTGGCGCCTGCCCCGTGGCTCCTCCAGAAAGTGCCCAGAGGGTGGTGGTGCTTTGGGTTCAGAGAGAGAGTGCAGGCAGGGAGGAAGTGAAGCTCTCAGCTTTGGGTCAGCTTGGGAAGTTGTGCTGTGCTCAGAAGCAGCAATGAACACATGGGGCATGAGACGGGCATTGCAGCAGTGTGTGTGTGGACTGCGAGAGCACAGTTCCCGTGCAGCATCTTAGCTAACACCAGCATCCCTCTATCCCAACATGGAAGCAGGTCCCTTTGCTGTGGGGGAATCATGGAGGGGCCAGGTGGGAACGAGGTGGCTGTCACCCCGCCGAGCCTGGTGGGCAGCATGGGTGAGCGCAGTGCCCAGAGAAGCATGGCTCTATGTGTTTCAGACAACCGCACGTACCGCTTCCTGGCGCAGGATGAGCAGGACTGTGTTGCGTAAGTAGTGCCGGCAAAGAGCAGCTCAGTGGCAAACAAAAAATACTTGTCCGTCTGCCGATGGGGAGCCAGCTCTTCAGCTAATTAAACAGATCACTACTGCCCTTGTTTGATGCCCTTCCCATCCTTGCTGTGTCCTGATTGCTTTGGGGGCTGGTAGCAAGTGGGTCATGGGGCCCCACAAAGTTTTCTGGTACCATTTTTCTGCTGGAGTCCTGTGCAGAAACTTTGTGCTTGGTGGCTCCATGCAGAGCCAGGTTCTCCCCTGCGGGGCCCCACTCCTAAGCCACTTTCTGCCCACGCAGCTGGGTGTCTGTCCTCAGCAACAGCAAGGAGGAGGCGCTGAACGTGGCCTTCAGCAAGGTGCAGGGCGGAGGGGAGAGCAGCAGGGAGGAGCTGACCCGGGCCATCATCAAGGAGGTCAGAGGCATGCCTGGGAACAGGGAGTGCTGTGACTGCTCAGCACCGGGTAAGAGCCAGCTGTTTGCCTTCCCTCCATGCTCCAGCATCTCTCTGCTGCTGGTCCTGCTGTGCAGCTCGTGCCCTAGGCAGTGGGGATGAGAGGCAGGAGATGGGCATGAACCCAGCAGTGTTGTCTCTGCAGATCCCACCTGGCTCTCCATTAACTTGGGCATCCTGATCTGCATTGAGTGCTCTGGGATTCACAGAGAGATGGGTGTGCATGTCTCCCGCATCCAGTCACTGTCTCTGGACAAGCTGGCAACCTCTGAATTGCTGGTAGGATGCTGCTGGTGTGCTCTGTCCACTGGCCTTCTCATTCTTCTGCTGTGGTTTTTCTGAAACCAACCTAACACTGTGGGGTTTTCCTCCCTCTTAAGCTGGCCCATACCAAGCTGTAATGCCTGGAGTTTCATGGTTACTGTGGTAGGAACTGTTATCGTCAAGAAGAAGAGAGTGTCACTTTGCTGTTCCTGGGTCACCCATCTCCCCCAGCTTTGTCCTGTGGTGCAGGGCAGGACCAAGCCCAAACTGGGATAGAGCAGTGTGGGGTGGACAGGGGCTGGAGGCTTTGTATGGTGCTATTTTAGTTTTGGGACATGCTCAGATCCAAGCCTAGGGCTCAGCTCTGTGGTTGTACTGCTGGAGCTGGGAGATATCGGCAGTAGGAGTCAGAACAGAGCCTCTGGCTGTTGGACACAAACATCCCCATACTCCTTGACATCCTCCATGCCTGGCCAGCATCTCAGCCCGATGCTTCCTCTCCTGCTGCCACACATGTAGCGCTGCTGCATGTCCCACATCACCTCTAGCTGGGCTGTTTTGCAGCTGGCAAGGAACATCAGCAACTCTGGCTTCAATGACATCATGGAAGCGAATCTTTCCAGTTTCTCCGCCAAGCCTGTGGTGCACAGTGACATGTGAGTTGCTCTGCAAGAGATGGTATTTGTGGGCATGCTCTGCGGTCCTGCTTGCTCCCCACAGTGACGAGGCACGTAGCACTGCCCAAACTCCTCCCCAGACTGTAACTTCTCTTTAGAAGCAATTTCATCAAGCCCAGCAGGAAAGGTTTGACGAGAGTGGAGGAGTGAGGAAGAGCCAGCAGGATAACAGTCAGGATTGAGGAGACAAAGCTGGAAAGGGAAAGGCAAGAAGACAAACCAAGAGTAGAGCTGCCAAGCAGGACAGCTCTGTGGCTGTGCACAGCTGTAGGGAGGATCGCCCTCCCACCCGAGGGGGGAGGGTGGAGTGGGACAGGTGACAGTGACTTGCAGTTCTCCACATCCAGTAGCTGGGACCCAGCGTCAGTGGGCTCAGTGTAGTCATCAGCCAAGGGAGGAGAGATGGTGAGAAAATGAACGGTGGGCATCATGATGTGTGTGGCCAAATTACTTGTGATAGAAGTGCAGAGAGACGCAAATTGGGTCAGGCTTCCAGTCTGCACTAGGTGCCTGTGTCTTTCACTGAGGTGGTGGGGATGTATCTGTCATTGTGTTTGCAGTGGGTGCAGGCCACAAAAATCCTCTTCTGAGCCTTTTCTAAGGTAACACAGAGGTAGCAGAGTTGCCGGTCCTCCTGATTCGGCATGGTAAGAAGAAGGATATTTGGCTTGAAGGGACCTGAACTGGCTTGTTAAAGGAGGAGGGGAAGGCACATCATTCCTCCTGGGCCTTTTGCACCAGGGTTGCAGGAGTGATCGAGACAGGAAAGCAGCAAGAGGCCATAATTCACATTTGGCAGAGAGCAGAGCTGGTAGCTGTAGGTACTCTCAGGAGACATGAGCTCAGTCCCCCTGTCCTTCAGCCTCACATGCCCCAGCTTTTAGGAGAGGACGGGGAGAGCTCGGGTGGTGGCTGGTTCCAGTGGTAGCTGAGGGCTTCTCCAGGGCTTAGTGCCGCAAATGTGAGCTTCAGCAGAGCTCTTGGGGGAACCCCATAGCTGGGGTTATCAGGGCTGAGGGGACTTTCAGGAGGGTGGAGAGGCAGACCAGGCACAATCCAGGTCCATTCCAGGTGTGTAAGGCCCAACTAGGGCACCTTTTAGACAGCATGGATCTACACTGCAGTAAATAGATGAACAAGAGTTGGGCACTTGGCTGGCAGAGAGCAGGGAGAGCCAGAAAATGCAACTGTAAGAGTGGGGTCAGGGTTACCAGGTCCAGCACTGGACTTGGCTGCTAAGAAAACAAACTGTATGCAGTAATAATAAGTTAGCCCTTCTGCGATCACCTTTTCTGTTGGGAGTGCTCCAGTGCCCCTGGGTCACACCTGCTGCCCCACAGATCCTCTGGCTGGTCACTGCTTCTGCTGCTCTTGCACCCTCCATCTGGACAGCTTGCTTGGCCAGTCCTCCTCCAGGAGCCATTCCCGATCCTTGGGTACTCTTTCCCAGTTCACACCTGGTGCTTCCCCAGCATCTCATTGTCAGGGAGCTGAGCCCAGTGCAAAGCTCTTCTCTGCTTGGAGAAGAGGCGATAGAGGGTTCTGGAAGTGGTGAGTGCCTGGGAGAGTGGGAGATGAACTGATGCTTCCCTGTCCCTCCCAGCAAGACCTCAGGGCATTGGAGGAAGGTGGTGGGAGCCCTGCTAGAAGCAAGGACAGGAAAGGTGCTACATAGCCTGGCAAATCTGCAGGAGGGAGAGGGAGAGCAGCTGGAGCAGCAGGAGAGGAGGGAACACCCTTGGATGCTCATGGGGTCACTCCAGGGCTCCTAACTCTCACTTGGCTGGTCTCTGCCAGGGCCTTTCGGAAAAATTTCATCATTTCCAAGTATGTTGAGAAGAAATATGCCAAGAGGAGCCCTGCTGCTCAGTGCCCAAGCCTCTCAGAAGCCGTCAAGAATAAGGACATATTTTCTTTACTCCAAGCTTATGGAGAGAACATGGATTTGAGCGAGCCTGTGCAGGCACCTCTGCAGGTATGGCACCTGGTGGTTGGCACCATCATCAGAGGAACAAGACAAGGGACATCCACAAGGGGCTCCTACAGGCAGCTGTGCAAGCTGGGGCTGCAGGGAGCCTGAGCCCTTGGAGCAGACCCAAGTAGTTTCTACCCACAGAAGGCAGTGGGATGTTTTGGGGGTGTTTGGGAATGTTTTGTCAGGTTCTTTGCTAAAAGAACCCACAGAGTGAAGAATGCCATAGCAGAGTTTTCTCTGCTATGTTTGTAAACTATGCCATAGTTTTCTCAGTTGCTGTGCCATCTCCTTTCCCAGCAAGGACACTGGTGGGTGTTCTCCCAAGTATAACTCAAGGAGCAAAATGTTGCCATGAACAAGAATGGGATGTCTTAGGACAAACTGGCAGGCAAGGAGCAGCTCCACAGGGAGCAGCTGTTATGCACCCTGAAATCATGACCTCGATGAAGGTCTGCTGCTGGCCTGGGGAAAAAAAAAAAAAAAAAAAAAGTTACCTTTGGCTGCAGTTTCTAAGTGTGAAAAGGGATAGATTCTTCATGAAGAAGAAATATATAATAAAGGTGTCAGGTAAAGGGCAGATGTTAAGAAAATGAGTAGCTAAGCCTCAGAAAAATGAGCAAGCTGCACAGAGGACAAAGAAAAGGTGAGAGTGTGATTAGAAAAACCTTTCTGGGGAAATATGGCTCTATGGCTCACATATTTACTCAGTTCACATGAACCTTGGTGGGCATGGCTCCAAAGAGAGACAAGTAAAACCTGTTTCTGTTCACCTGTCAGGGATTTTAATTGTGTAAAGAACAGTTCTTGAAGGACAGAGCTCTTCTCTGGGATGCCAGTGTTGGCAGAGCCATCCTGTTTTTTGCTGTTTCTGTCTTGGTTACAGGAACCTGGGGAGACCATTCTCCACCTGGCAGTGCTGTTGTCTGACCAAACCTCATTGCATATCGTTGATTTTCTTGTCCAGAACAGGTAAGCTTAAGACACCCAGTCAGCTTGTCATGACTAAGCCAGTGCTAGTGAAAGGTGCAAGACTCATGGGCTTCTACAAAATGTTCCCAAAGAAGAGAAGAAGCACCAGGGCAGGCCTCCCAGCAAATGTGCCTTGGGGTGGACTTGGGGTAACCATCCCTAGATCAGAGGGGCCTTACCTTCCCTCATGTCCTCTGGGTTGAGGTGTAACAGTGGTGGTGACCGCCTCATCTCAAGCACTCTCCAGGAGACCTGGGAAGAACGATGTGTAGGCCAGCATGTGGCTGGGGCCAGCACCTCTCCTCAGATTTGCTGACAATACCAACCTTTTGCTGCAGCGGGAGCCTGGAAAAGCAGACTGTGATGGGGAACACACCACTTCACTACTGCTGCACTCACAACAAACCTGAGTGTCTCAAACTGCTGCTGAAAGCCAAAGCCAGCATTGCCATCGGTGAGTGGCCACGGGATCCCTAAGTCTTCCAACTCTTTTCTGCAAATACCACCCTGACCTTCCTGGAGTGCTCAACAGGGCTAGTCTGAAGCTGGGGAGGTTTGGGAGATCCAGGTAGTGACGGTGTTGTGGGGACCCTGCTTGTGGGCTGACAGGCACTTAGCTTTCATTTTCAGAGCCAACCCTGCAATGCTGGAGTGCAGGTAGGAGTGCTGCCAAAACACAGGTTCCCTGGAGCCCAGGTCACAGGTCCTGTCATTTATAGTGCCTATGAATGGCCTCTTCACAAGATAGAAGTGAATTTTAAAGCTGGGATCCTGGGTGACATGGGAGGTCACAAATGTTTTTACCATCTGGTGCCAGCTGAGTGGGTGGGTGCGCTGAGCCATGCTTCCTGGGCACTCCTGAGATGTGCCTATTTCCCACAAGGGCGGAGAGACCACCATGATGGGGTAGTAGGACATGGGTGTGTGTCTCTGCAGTCACACAGTGGCAGTTTGGCAGCCAAATTTCTCACGGCCTCAGCCAAGGAAAAAGCAGAGGTGCCTGACCCATCTTCACTGACTCTCTAGGTACCTGAAGCAGCCAGTGCAGACTGCTACTGGTCTGGGGGTGCTCCTTGGTCCCTTAGGGTGCAGAACCCTTGCCCTTCCCATTCTCCAGGTTTCCCATAGCTTCCCACCCCTTCTTGACCAGTCCCATGCCACAGCTCCACAGAGAGGGGCCTAAAATGAAATAGAAGTAAAATGGTTGTCAGTGTTTGCACTCACCCACACTCACTGGCATGAGGTTTCCTGGCGGCCTGTCCATCCAGCAGGCATGAGGACACAAAACCAGGTCTGCCCAAAGCTTCCTGCAAGTGACTCAGAGGACAAGGGGTGCCAAATATGGAGTCCTCCTTGGACTGCTGGCTGTGGGACTTTGGTTTTGTAGCACTTTTGGTCACTGCTCTGGCAGTGACTGTGCTCTTCTGCCCCTCTCTCATGTCCCATCTCTGTAAACCATCAGGATTTACTCACTGTCCTTTCTCTCCTTATCTGTGTGTCTCATTGCTCCTTCCCTCTTCTTCATCTTCCCATCACCATCTGTTAATGGCTTGAGTCTTTGTTTCAGTCTGGGCTTACACTGTCCCTTCTCTTCAGATGATCTTCCCTGTACTTGTTTGTCTCCAGAAGCAGCATGTAGATGTTATGGGATCTGAAGGATCTGTTGATCTTGGTGCCATCAGCACCTCACTCAGCCCCTCCGAGGGTCTCTTCCTGCTTCTGGGACTCCTGAACTGGACACGTCCTCTCCTCCTTCTCCCGTGACTGTAACATTTCTGCTGCAAGTCTCCACAGGCTCCCTGCATGCAGCATTGCCCTTCACTTCGCTGAAAAAGGTTCAAGGTTGCCCTTTCCCCCCACAGCTAACAAAGCAGGAGAGACAGCCCTGGACATTGCCCGGAGGACAAGACATCCCCAGTGTGAATTGGTGGTAGGACATGGTGTCTCAGCCCCTGGTTTGGGGGCACATGCTGGTGGCAGAGCATGGCTGGGAAGGACACTGCATGGATGCTTGGTGCAGGCCACCCACATCCTTCAGCATCTCCAGTGCTGGTGTGGGACACAGAGGAGGGTGCCAAGGGGTCTGGCAAGTGCTGGCACTGCTGGTGAGAGGTCCCTCAGGGCTGGGCAGTTTGGGACAGGTCAGGCAGTGGGACCTAAAGCTGTACCAAGCCATACGGGGTAAGAGCATCTCCTTGGCAAGTCCAAGCCCTGCTTTGGCCATGTCCCAGCATGTATGTTTGGAGACCTCTGCAAAATCCCCAGCCTGCTGGATGGGAAGCACCACTCGCAGCTTGCAGTTGTTTTCTGGATAATCAAAGTGTTGGTCAGGGATGGGGCTGGTGTGGCAGGACAGGGCTGGTGGGTCCTCAAGGGACTCCTCGATGCCCCAGCTGTTGCAGGCCCAGAACAACCAGTTCAACCCACGCGTCGATGTAGAGTATGAGTGGTGGCTGGGCCAAGACGACGTGTATGAGAGCGATGAAGACCTGGATGAGAAGGTGAGGCCCCTCCATGGGCATTAAACCCTGGAGGACTCAAGTCTATGCATGCCACCACAGGCCCTGCTCCCACCACACTGGAGCGGGTGCTCCTGTACTGGCTGATCACCCTTGCCACATGCACTAACTTATGAATATCTGTTTCCCAGCTGGGTCTTCTGAAGAGGGGGTCTGCCCATCCCCAGAGCTGCTGCCACCCCCCTGCCACTGCCTCCAGGCCAGAAGCAGCAGGGCCAGTGCCCCAGGGGAGGTGGTTGGACATCTACGACCTGCCACACACCCACCTCCACAGCCTGGACATGCCACCAGCTCTCTCCTACGTGCCTTCCTTCCCACCCCAGCGGGCAAAGTCAGGTGAGATCCTGCGTAGGGTCGTGGGGTGAGCTGCTGGAGCCCATGCGGCCTGGTTCCATCAGCAAAAGATGGGACCCTAATGAGGTGTGAGGGGCTGTCTGGTGCCATAGGATGCCCTTCTGTCCTCTTCTCCTTGAGGGAGGAAGGCTGGCTTGTGCTGGCTGGTTTTTCCTAGCACTGAGCCCCACTTTGAGGAACAGTATGGTGTATTCTTACCCTTGGTGTGTTCCTGAGTACTGCTGCTGTTGGGAAAGGCAGAGGTGAGCATGTGTAGAGACAGGGCTGGGAAGAAAAAGCTACCAGTAGAAACATCAACATTGCAGTTCTGCTCCTTAGTAAGACGGGATCCTGCTGCCCTTGCCCATTCTTTCCATGGTGTGTCCCAGCTCTGAGAGCAGGAGCTTCCCAGTTCCTCAGGCTGTCCTGCTTTCTGGGAGACTTGCCAATTCCTGCCTGACCTCCCCTCCATCTGTCCTAACTGTGGCTCCAACCTCACAAATTTCTCAAGTCAGATCTGCAAGCAGAGAAATGACTATTCCTGTCAATGCATTTGTGCAAATTTTCCCCCAGAGCTTTGCTCCCAGGAGCTCTGCTTGCTGCTGACCCATGATCTGTTCTTGCTCCCTTTTTAGCTCCTGAGGGGTCACGTCCTCATCTTCTTACCAGCTCATCCAACTTTGCTGAGGACACACGAACCAGGAGGAGCCCCCCGCTGTCTCTCAGCATCAAGCACAAGCGTACATCTTCAGAGCCAGCTCCTTGGGTCCCACTTAGCCCTGAGAAACCAAGTCTTGCCATCCTGGCTTCGGGTAATGAACAGACCAGCCCAGGAGGGGCAAGAACAGGCCATGCCATGGGGATTGGCCGTGCTGGTGGGCCTGTGGCCCAGCACCTCCTAGATCAGACTGGTCATGGCTTGTTGAGCCAGGGTAACTCGGGGGCACATTGGAGCTGCACGGCCCAGCTCCCACCACTGCCGGATCTGCCTGGTGATGCTTTTACTCACCCCAGACTCCACTCTAAGTCTTTCTGCTTCCTAACCACTTCCTGTTCCCCTGCTGCTCCTCTTAACCCCAGACCCAGATCCTGTTTCCTTTCCTGCTTTCCATCTCAGCTGGCTGCGGTACTTTTTGCTCACGCTGTGACGAGGAGCAGGACTGTGCTGCACAGTGTTGCCCAAGAGTGGTGGTTGCTGTTGTCAACAGGTGTGGTCCACCTGTGTTTAAAGTTGTGAGGATGTGACCACTCTGGTTGTGTTGTAGGTGCCCTGAAGGCCATGGACTGCCTCTACACACCTGTTCCCAGCAAAGCTGGACAGCCTGGCCCACACCGATCCCTCCAAGAGTCAGAGCCATGTTGTGGACAGCCCCCACATGTCCCACCTCCTCTTCCTCGGAGGAGCAGTTTGGTAGGTGGTCATGGGTGAGGATCAGCTTAGCTCAGCTCCCAGGTCTGCCCGCATTTATCACCTCTGGTTTTGAACTGAGCTGGAGCTGGCCTCTCCTCCCAGCACCTCTGCTGTGCCTCCCTGGCTTTGACATCTCCCCAGTAGATGCTGGGAATTATGTGCATGGGAATGGCAGGACCCTCCCAGTGAACACTCTGACCCATGGAGATTGCTGTTATTTACTGATAACCAAAATCCTCATGATGCTCCAGTGCCTTTTGAGAAAAGCCTTGTTTGTGAATTCAGGTTGTTAGCAGATCAGGGTGCACTTCTAGACAAGGACAAGGGTTCCATGTCTACCCTGGCCCAGCCTCTGTGCCCCAGGGGACACCCTTCTCCCCAGCCCTTTCATTAGGGAGACCTTGCTTGGATTGCTTGGGCTTGGGTTGTGCTGAGCAGTGCACATGCCTTCTTGCACAGAGTTACTCTGGGAACCGGGCCCCAAACAGTGTGTCCATCAGTGCCACAGTCCTGGGGAAGAGGAGCAGGTGCCTCTGGACAGATGCCCAAGCATAAAGAAGTCTCTTCTGGAGCTCTGTCCCATCCAAGCTCCCAGCAAGTGCTTGGCCACCTCTGCCCTCCCTCCTTCAGTAAACCTTGAGCTCAAGTCTCTTGAGCTCACTTCTCACACATCTTTGCCGGGGGAGGGTGGGGGAGGATCATAGAGTCATAGAATATCCTGAGTTGGAGCCAGTCCAACTTCTGGACTCGATCAAGCAGTAAGGCACTAAATTTATTTTACTTGTGTCTGGCAAAGGTGACGGCACAAGGGATGGAGGAGGCCTGACAATGCTCTCTCCTGCTTGCAGAACAAGCTGCTGCTCCGCAGGGTCCGTGCTCTTTATGACTGCAATGCTGACCGGGAGGATGAGCTGACTTTCCGCACAGGCGAGATCATTGTGGTATCTGAAAAGGAGGACAGCAACTGGTGGGTGAGTGAACCCATGTGTGCTGAACAGCATTGGGATGCGCACAGATTCCCCTCTTCATGCATCTCTTGCCTCTGTCCCAGGACTGTCACACCACTTATCATTTCCTTTGCTTCTGTCTCTCCACTTTCTATCTTTTCCTTGACAACTGGGCAACCTACTCTGAGATCCCTGCACCCTCATGTCCTGCATGGACCTCACACCTCTAGTCTGTTCTGCTGCTGGGACAGGTACCAGCATGTTCCCCTCCCTCTCCTCATGGCCTGGTCGATCCCCTCACCCTGCAGCAGCTTCCTCACCACCCCCAACCAGCCACCCTCTGTGTGGGCATCAGAGGCTGCACTCCTACGGGCTGCTGTTGGCCCACTCCAAGGCAGGCAGGTCCTCAGCCCTGATGTGAGGAAGTCTCGCCCAATATCAGGTTGGCTGGTATCTCTAAAACAGGACTTTCTGGCCAGCTGTGGTGGCTTCTGCAGCCTCAGCAGAGCCAAAAGGATCCTGTTGTGTCCCAAATTTATTGCATACCTGTGGGTTTGTAATCCTGCGAACCATGAGCTATTTGCCCTTGCTGGCAGCAGCACGGTTCCTCCAGGGCAGGGAGTAGGGTTGGATATGGGTGTAAATGCACACCTCACTTACTCCTGGGGAATTAAGTAGCAATCAGTGATTACAGTTGTGTTTTCCTGATCCTTCAAACAATTGCAAACAGCAATTACAGCACTTTAGGAGAAGCAAATTCAAAGACTTCGTTGTTTGTAGCTAATAACTGATATCCCTCATTTAAAAATGACACCTAATTTCTAACCCAAATGTCTCCAAATTCTCCATTCTACCATCAAATATATTTTTATATTGGAGAAGAGCTTTCTCCCAGATGTTGATCTGGATAAGTATTTATAGGCAGCAGTCAAACCTCCACTTGAGATTCTGCTCCATAAACTATGTAGAAAACTCTTCTGCTCCCTTCTGTAATATCACATTTCACAATTTATACATATTCCATCTGTTTTCTTATCTTTCTGTTGCACAGGTGTCTCCCATGCCATGCTCAGCCCCCCCCGTACCACATGGAGATACAGCCTCAGTCCCTCCTGCACGACGGTTCTCTCTGTTCATTCTTCCTTTTCTCCAATCAGCCACAGCATCCTGCAGAGCACTGTGTTCGGGCAGTGGGGCAGTGTGATAGGCCCAGTTTCTTATTCCCCTGAGCACCCCTGTGCCTGTGCTCACACCTCCTTTTTTTCCTTTCTCCTTGCAGAAAGGCTGGATTGAAGGACAGCCTCACAGGCGAGGTGTCTTCCCTGCTTCCTTCGTTCATGTGCTCAACGAATAGGAGCCACTTTGATTCAGGAGGGAATATCTGATAAGCCGCTTGAAATGCAACCCTCCCCCAGCACTCCATCTGTGCCCCTGGTCCCAGCATCACCTTTCCTCCCACAGCCAGCCTGCCCCAGAGCACCCCCTGGCCAACAGCGCTGGGGCCCCAGAGCCTCGCGTGCCACAGTTTGAGCAGCCTTTGGGGCTGAGGTGCAGGCAGCGGGCACAGAACGGGCCACTGTGCTTTCCCCAAGTGTGGAGAAAGTGCTTAAAGTAACTAGGAAAATTAAACTAATATTCACATTTTAAAGAAAATGTACAGCATTGAAGAAGCTTCCAGGGTGGAGTGTACTACCTAAGCGTTCCCTAGGCCTCCAACCTTAGATGCTATTGCACTGGGGGAACCTGGTGTGCTGACTCTAAGGAACAATATGGATCGTAGAGCGGAGTGGAGACACCGCGGCTAGGCTCTATGACCAGGTGTGGACCCGACTGCTCTTGTGCACACTGAGACCGGTAAGCTGCACATTTGCTACCCTGAGCCAATGACCTATCATATTTTTGACAAAATGCTGTACTCTAGTGCACTTTTACTCTAGTGCACTTTGTACTAGTAGTGCACTTTTACTCTAGTGCACTTTGTACTCTAGTGCTCATTATAATGTCATTATAATACCAAAACACACCTCCATCCCAAAAGCTACCGGCCTCCAAGGTGCAACCACCCCTCACTAAGCACACTCCGAATTTCTCGTAGCCTATACCTTTACATGAAAGTGAGAATACTTTTTACCAATCATAACCAAGATATGCTTGAGTAGAGTCACTCAAGCTTCACCTAAAAGAAAATAATATAAATTGGCTTAAGAGAAAGAGGATGTTAAGGATACCTTCTGACTTCTGGAATCAGTCGATGGGCTGAGCCTCTCTTCCCCCCATTGGGATGCCATGGGGTAAGATTTGAACACTTGGTTATAACAGGTGTCTCTGCAGAAACGTAGAAATCTCTATAGAGCCTTTGTGCCTTTTAATGCGTTAATAGCCAGGCTGTGTACCTGTGTATTTCATGCATGCTAGCTTGCTTTTGCAGACAGTGAATTTATCGCTGGCAATCCAAAGAACCTGTGTACCTATTGCTGTAATAAATTGCAATTAATTGCATTGTTCCTAGCCATGATAGTTCTCATTGAACGCAACTAGAGTGAGGGCGTGCTGCATTATTGGTGAATCTGTGACCGTGATAGTTCAAGACCCTGAATCTGACCGGACCAATGACAGTTAATCAGCTACACCCCTTAACGTGACACCAAGCACACTGCCTGTCCCGTGTGCTGACCGCTCTAATGGAAACGATGGTGCTGCAGAGCCATGCTGCTGCCCTGCAGAGCTATGGGGCTGTGAGCAGAGCTGTGCTGCTCAGCAAACCCTGGACAGTGGCTTTGGCTGAGGATAGGGCATGGCAGGAGCCTTAAAAATTCAAGTGAGCTCAGTGGAGTCAGCAGCACAGCACTGGTGCTGTCCTCACTGCTTGCACTGGGTTGAGACAGGGAATAAGATGTTGATTCTGTAGGTCTTAGCTAGCACAACTGTATGTTAACAACCCCAAAGGGAGTGAAAGACTGTATGCATAGATAATGGGACTAGCAAGACCTGGCTTGACTGCTGAATTCTGTCAAAGAAAGGAAAGGTCAGAAGTTTAGCAGTGAGGAAGACTTCTGGCCTTCAACAAAAGACCACTAGAGTACGCTGGATGACCACCCAAGGGCTCCAGTACACATGTGAAGAGGGGTGGCAACCTATGTTAATGATTCTTCAGTGATCTGATAAAAATGCAAGAGACTTACAGGAAATAAAATGAATATGTATATATCCCACTAATATCAGCACACTACCAGTACGGTGTCGTAATAAAGAATACCTGCTTAATAACTTTGATAATTGAGTTTTCACTGTGTCAGGGTTTCTCTGTTGGTGCTCTGGAAAACCTGCTCTGCGTCAGCTCAGGGCAAGGCTTCAGCAGCACCTGGCCACAGGAGTAATGGAGAGGCCCTGTGAGCCTGCTGCCAAGAAATACAAGTGCTTCAGTGCTCTATTGTGCAGGGCTGTTCTGGTTTAGGTTTCTATCTCCTTCTCTTTTGCCAGTCCCCTTCATCAAACCTCCTCATGGGCAGCAGGGCTGACCTCCCCTTGAGTGAAATCAGAAACAATTCAGATTGTATGGCTTTTCTCTATGGGCTAGCTTTTTCCAGTTGCCAAGGCACATTTTACAGCCTTCCTTACTCCTTCCTGAGCCAAAATCCTGACCAGGTGACCTAAAGAAACCAGCCAATGAGGCACCTGGTGCACAAGGCTGTCGAGACCTCTGTGTTTTCAGCAAAGGCTGAACCTTCAGCATAACCTGCAGGGTGCAGGACGGCAAGTCCATGCCAGGCATCTTTTCCCGCCTCCAGAGGTGTGATTTTATGTTGAATTGCCTGATTCGGGCCCTGGGAAAGCAGTCAGGGCTCCCAGCTCAGGCATAACCTGTGACTGCAGCTGTGCCAGGAGGGCGGGCAGGCAGCACTGCCGAGGTGGGGCCACAGCCCCCGGCTGACTCCACCATTTGCTGTGAGGCTCCAGGCTCCCCGACCACTTCCCCTTCCTGCGGCAGCCGCTGCAGCTAGCACTGGGTGCTGCTGAGTGTGGCGGTGTCACCTCTGCTCAACTGCGCTCAGAGGCACCTCCTCCAAAATGAGAGGGCCGGGCGATAGGGGGGGATCACAACACCCTGGGAGCCCCTTTCCCATCTGTGGGTCTGCGGAGCAGCATCCCTTGGGACTGAGCGAGGCCAGGGACAGGTCTGTGGGCTGCTGGTGTGCCCCAGTACCATGGCTGCTGTGCACTTCTGGGTGTGGGGCTGGGGGCATTTCAGCTGCCCCAGGGGTGTGGGTGGCCCTGCTGCAGAGGTCCCATCAGCAGAGCCCGGGCTGTGTGAGACTACTCCCCTGCTCCCCCCCCCCCAGGCCTTGCCCTGAGCCTCTTGCCTGCAATGGGTGACTGCAAAAAGCTTCATGAACTAGTCACTGTGCTGCCTGATTCCCCTGGCTCTGGGCTTAATGGAGCCGCTGGCACCGACTGTGTGGCCCTCAGCCAGAGCATCCTCCCTCCCTCAGGGGCTGCAGGTTAAACCCAAGACTGCAAGCTCCTGAAGCAGCTTCCCTCCTTCCCTGGGTGACTGCAGGAGGGATGCTCTGTGCCTCCATCACAGCTGCTGGGGGGGGGGGGGGGGGGGGGGCAGGCACAAGCTGCCATCTCAGGCTCAGCACTGGGGAGTCTTTGGGGTGCAGAGCTGGCATTTCACGGTCAGCTTTGAGGCTGCACTTCCTGCAGAGCCGTGGCTGTGCTTCCGGCATCTGGTAGTGGCTTGTGCGCACTTCCCCTTGAGAAGTATCATTTCAGTTGCCCGTGGAAGGACCATCAGGGAGTGACTGCCCGGGACCAGCCAAATCTCCCACCTCTGCTCTTGGCTCAGACACCCAGGAGGAGCGGTTTTGCTGTCGGCGGCACGTTGCACAGGTCCATTTTTGGGCAGCTGGCTGGACACCACGGAGAGCAGGTATGTCTGTGCTGCAGAAAATGGTTATTGTGGAGACATGAACCCAGTGCTCACCCGTGGTCCTGTCTCTGGCCTGGATATGCCTGCAAGGAAGGGGCTGTGGGGAACACAGAAGCCCCCCTTGTGAGGGGCAGGAGTGGGTCCCTGTCCTTCAGCTTTCCCAGTGCAGTGGTGAACCCCCAGCCTGCTGCTCCTGACACCAAGACAGAGGCTGTCCTGCTTTCCTGCTCGTGCACTCGTGGCTACCTTGGCCCATGGAGTCAGGTACTGAGATGCTGGGCACCTCTTGCACTTATGTGGCTGCCTTCACCCATGGAGTCAGGTACTGAGGTGCTGGGCATGCTGTGGGGATGAAAAAAACCTTTTCCTTGACTAGCTTTATGTGAGTCCTTTTAGATGGAGGACAGGAACGTCACCCACAGCTAGGGCTATTGAAGAAAGGTGCGCACACACACATGTGCACCAGTTACCACTTCTTGGTCCTCCCTGCCAGTGGAGATTTAGTGCTCTTGAAGCCTCAGAGTCCCTGGACCACCAGGGAGCGAGTGCCTGGCCAGCCATGCAGCACCTGCATGCTCTTCTCCCCAGTGATGGCGGGGAGGCTTCCTGTGGGGAGGCTGCTGGGCTCTCTGCCCACGTGGGGAGGTGGTGTGGGAGGCGTGGGAGCCGCTTTACTGGTGCACAGCTTCTGCTCTGGAGGGAGTCAGAGGCAGGCTCAGGGCTGAGATGAAGAAGCTTTGCCACCACTCATCCGTAGCATCATTCACAGATGCTAAAAGTGCAGCAGGCAGAGCGTGGCACCTGGCACAGCATGTGTTACCAGCTGGCCCTGACCTGACCTGCGTAACTGTGACAGTGTCAGGAGCAGAGCACAGCAATAAGGCCATTGAACGGTTTGGAAAGGAGACCCATATTTCAGGTCTATAGTGGGAAGGTGAGTGGCAAAGTGGTCACAGGATGGGACCCCGGTGTGTCCCAGGAGGCTGGGCAGAGTCCTCCTCCTGCCAGCAGTGCCACTGCCACCAATCCTGGTGCCATCTCGCTGCAGGTGGCATGAGGAATGCAGTGCCGGAAGCGCACGCAGGTGGTGCTGGCCCTGTGCCTGCTGCTTGTGCTGTGGCAGTCTTTCCAAGCCTCCATTTCTGGCCTTGGCCACCTTCTGTTCACTCCCTCCCTCTTCGCTGCCCGTCGCCCACCCCAGCCCACCACCCGCTGCTCCCCCAATACCAACACCTCCGTCTGGTTCAACGCTCACTACAATGCAGCCGTGGGGACCCTGCTGACAGGCGCAGCCCACGAGCTCTCCCCGGATGTGGTTCAATGGTGGCTGGTGAGTGGGTGTGTGGGTGGGTGCTTGAGGGCTTTCCTGGGCTCCACAAAGATGTGTTCAGAGGGTTCTTCCATGCCCATTGCCTGCCCCCCAACCCCCACCCTCCTCATCCTTCTCCATAGCACTCAGGGAGGAGAGGGGGCTCCAGGCTGGGGGGGGGCTGATGCTATCTGTCCCTGCCTGTGCTCCCCCAGACCCTGCAGGGCCCCCCCAGCAGCACCCAGCTCCAGGCCATAATCCAGGAGCTTTTCACTGTCCTTCCGGCCCCGAAGGGAAGCGTCTGGGACCCATCCCAATGCAGGCGCTGCGCGGTGGTGGGCAACTCAGGGCGGCTGAAGGGGTCCCGCCATGGCCCACAGATTGATGCCCACGACTGGGTGCTGAGGTAGGTGACACGAGGGTTCACATCCCCTCCTTGCTGCTGGCTGGGATCAAGCAACATCCCTGCCCAGCAGCCTGGGTCTAGCATGGCATGCACCTTCGTTCTGGGACACGCCTTCCTGCTATTCCCCAGGATGAACAGAGCCAAGACAGCAGGATTTGAAATGGATGTTGGCGTGAGGACAACCCATCACTTCATGTACCCAGAGAGTGCAATGAACCTCTTGCCTGGTGTCCACCTTGTCCTAGTCCCCTTTAAGCCTCTGGACCTGAAGTGGGTGACCAGTGCCTTCTCTACAGGAGAGCTCTCACAGTGCGTCACCTCCGCTGTCGTGTGGCCTTGGGGATGGCATCTCACACTGAGGAGCCTGCAGCATGGTGTAGGAGGCAAAAGGCTCAGAGTCCCTTGTCAAGGGCTCTGCCCCCTCTGCACAGCAATGTGGGGAATCAGGTGCTGAGAGGTCCCTACAGGTCCTGGGCATCCTGCATCCCTGTAGCCCCGTGAGCAGGATGGTGTCAGCCCCTGTGGAGCTGTGGGCTTTATGTTTCCCTTTCCAAGGCCAGGCCAGGAGACACCATGGGGCCAGCCCAAGGGACACTGCAGGGCCAGCCCAGGGGCCGGGGGGGGTGCCATTGGGCCAGGTGCTGGTGGTCGCAGGACACCAGCTGCTCCTGAAGGATTGGCAGCTCAGGTGTCTCACACTCATGGCTGTCCTCTGGCTTTTGCAGCACCTACATGAGAGTGAAACAGTTCATCAAAGCTGACAGAAACAAGGTAAGGGCTGGGCAGGCACCTAGTGAGCATCCCCCTCTGCTCAAGCACCTGATGCTGGGGCTCTGGGACAAGGGGGATGAGGAGTTGGTGGCCACCAGTGACCTGGCATCGCCATTGGCTGTGAGGTGACCCCAGAAGCTTCTGCAAGGCAGTGCAGGATTTACAGCCAACTCCTCACAGCCAAGCAGAGACTGGGCTTGTTTTCTGGGAAGGAGGCAGCAAGTGGGGTGGGGGCAGAGCTGGCAAGAGGGAGGACTTGTGTCTGTGCTGGGGGCAGGGCCTGGCTGTCCCATTTGCAGCTCATTGCTCCTCTGCCCTTGCTCAGGTGCTGATCCTGAACCCGGCTTTCCTCAAGTACATCCATGAGACCTGGCTGCAGGGCCACGGCAGGTACCCCTCCACTGGCTTCACAGTGCTGCTCTTTGCCTTGCACGCCTGCCAAGAGGTGAGCACAGCCAGAGGTGCTCTGTTCTCATGGGGAGAAGGCTTTTCCTGTGGAGAATTTCCTTTGCTGCAAGTTGTCTGTCACCCCTTGTGTCTTTTTTTGCTGGGTCTGGATCCAGCTCCCCTGTAACACCATGCTGGTGCAGGGAGGCTCAAACTGGATGCAGCACTCAACCCACAGCCTCCCAGTGTGGAGTGTGTGTGGCCATTTGTGGCCCTCAGCTGCTGGCCACACTCTTGCTGGTGGAGCCCAGGACGTGGTCAGCTTGGCTGTGCCCCCTCACCCCATCCATTTCCCCCAGGCCCTGGTGCTCCATGCTCAGAGAGGGCTTCTCCCACTCTGCAGTGATGGCTCTGCAAGAGGGGTGGGCAGGCACTCGCTGCAGGCTCTTGGCCCACGCAGCAATGGCTCTGCTGGCCTGCCCGCAGGTCTCTGTGTTTGGCTTTGGAGCAGACAGCAAAGGGAACTGGCATCACTACTGGGAAGAAAACCGTTGGTCCGGAGCCTTTCGCAGGACAAGGGTCCACGACGCTGATGTTGAATTCAGCCTCATCCAGAGACTGGCAGCTGAAGGCAGAATTTTATTCTACAAATAACATACATCCAAGAAACTGAAGCCAAGCTGTTAGCACAAGAACTGGCTGCTGGCAGCTGGCGCAGCTCTGCAGCTTGCTTCTCCCCTGCACTGCTGTGTGCCTGGGCTGGCCACTGCACCCAGCCAGGGGTCTTGGTGTTGGTTGTGCTGGGCCCACCAGCTTGGCTCTGCCAGCACGAGTGGCAGTGGGAGCTCAGTTTAGCCAGGAAGATGTTTTCTGCAGGTCCAGGCCTTCACCAACCAGGACACCAAGGGACAGAAGTGGGGCTCACTGCTTGCTTTCAGAGTTCTAAGACTGCATGGTTTACGTCCCAGCCGGCTGTGCCAATGTATCTGTCCATGTACTGGGGCTGAAATTTCCCCCCACTGATGGCTTTGGGGGAGGTTTATTGCTGTTCTTTGGGCAGGCAGGGAGGGGCATCTTCCCTTCCTGTTTTTTTTTTTTTTTTTTATAACTAAGGAGTATTTTCATTTCAAAGGAGACTAAGACATGAAAAAAATCAAGCAGCCTTAAGTTCAGCTGAAATGATCATATGTTGAATAAACTTTGAAAGCACAGGTGGAACTATTATTATTTGTTTTACTTTACTGCTCTAAAAAGACAGTGTAATTGATCTCAGCCCTTTTCTGTACAAAAAGATCACAGACCCTGAAGCCTGAGCTTCATGAAATAGGTTTCCTCCTCCAGAGCAAGATTAGCAGAAGCTGTGATTGCTGGCACTCTGCCTCCCTGACCAGGGACAGAAGCAAGCACCTCCCCACGCTCCATTTTTTGCTGATGCACTGGAAAACACACTCCCTCTTTTGCAAGCAGGCTGCTAAATTCAAAAGCTTTAGCCACCCAGTCCAAGCAGATTATTTTAAAGCAGTTGCAAAGAAATAGTTTTTCAGATGTCTTCTGAGAAACATGCCAAGCATGGGACTACTCTACCCCTGCTACATTTTTGTTTTCCGCAGAGTGCAGTGACCAACACAGCAGCGTGATATTTCCTTTCAGTCACAAACATGAATGTCCTTGATTCAGACCAAGCTTTGTCATTGTTACATCGTATTAGTAGCCTGGGAAGTCACCAGATCTCAACTGCTCATCAGCTTCCATTTTATAGCAGAAACCTGTTATCATCCCTGATCTAACCATTAGCTTCACCTAATTTCTGCCTCTCCAGGTGGAATCCCCATTTCTGTGCAAGTTTTATTTCTCCTTTAAGGATCCCTCAGCACTTTCTATGCAAACACAGTACAATTAAACTGCCATCTCTCTGCTCTGTCCCCTGTCTGCAGACCAGATGCTGCTCTCTGTTATCTGGGCCCCCAGAGAATGCAAGTCTTGCACTTACCCTGCCCGTCACCTTCCTTATGTCTTCTCCAGGTGCTAGGCAGTGCTCTGTGTGATGCTCTTCAATGGTTTTCTGAGGTTTACAAGTAACTGGCTTTCTTGCCAAAGTCAAACGATTAGCTGCTTTAACACTGAGTTAAACTCTTACTATGTTATTTCCATTTATTTTCACACTCTTGATTATTCTTTCCAATTTAGTTACAAAGCTGTGTGCTCTGATGAGTGACTGAAGGGCCTAGAACAGTTCAGCTCACTTTTTGTTCCCAGTACCACAGATACTATCTTCTCTTCTCACCTTGCAGTAGAACAATATGATCCTGGCCTGATGGACTTATTAAATATCCTTGTTTCAAATACATTTTTTACAAACTCATTTTTTCTAGCTTGGAGATTAATGAGTCACCTTATCCACACCTCAAATTGCTTCTCCCCCTGATTGAAAAATGTAGTTCTTTATAGTACCTGTTTTGAAGGTCTGTTCAGCTAATTAGAAAACGAAAGCATCATTTGATTCTGTGCCCGTCATACTCACCATGCACTGCTGGAATAAACTGTACCAATCACTCAGACTAAGTTTAGAGTAAACACCAAAGTAAATTTAGAGCTGAGATTTAAAAGCATTGAGTCTGTTTTGCCTCAAAAAGTTAGGAATTCATATATTTTATTTTTGCTTTCTTGTTTTCAATTTTCTCCCACTATAATTTTACATACCAACCACGTCACTCACTTGTGTAGATCATTATAAAGAAAAAAAATCATCATATTATCTTCACACTCTCCCACATTGCAGGTACTTTTTATTATAATTTCCAATTCAGTACCAGGATTGGATCAAATAATTTAATTATTCTTCCAAATGCTTTACCAAAACACAGAGGATGGACTTTAGTACAAAATATAAACAGAGGGGAAGTGCAAACACAATCCAATTTTAAAATTATTTAAAACTCCAAACACTTTTTTTTTTTTTTCCTGAAACATTAGCTTGCATCTTTCATAAGAACAATCTGAAGCATCTGCAATGCCCCATCATACAGAAACATCCCATCATACATCCTGAGCACCAGGCCTCATCACATTGCCCTGGACAGCTGGAAGGAAAGCACATGGGATTCAGCACATGTCCACAGAGGTCTGGCATACACTGTCAGCACATTCAGAAACTTTTTAAAGAATAATTTTAAATAAAAAATTAAATAATTTTTAAAATTGCCAGAAAGTTTATTTGATGTCAACTTCAATCCATCACAGGTCTCATGACAATATAGTACATTATTCCTGGAGTCAAAAAGAATGCAGTATCTCCAGCAGCTCTTTCGGAGGGCAAACTGGATGAACATGGACTGACACAAGAGGGTTTTTACAGTAGCGTCTGCACAGCCAGACAAGATGGCTAATGAATCTTTATAGCAGCAAGTTTCAAGCAGTTCAATCCATAAATTAATGCCAAAGGATGATGAGACAGTAAGAGCAGTTGGGGCCATCTGGTAATTCCAAACCTCTTCTCACGTGTACTCAGAAGATCACATATATTTTGAAAATCCTGTTTAGTTCCCCTTACAGATATATATTTTTTTTAATGTGTGGGTGAGGTCACTGCTTATTTATATTGCCTTCCCGAGTTCGATTTTCTTCTGGATGGCACGTGCTGAGTGATAGATCAAGGAATCAATGAATCCTGCAACTGAAAGGAAAAAAACAGATCAAGCCAGAGAAGCCTCAAAGAGGGACCAACTCTCACAGAAAGAAAAAAAATCCTTCTGTCAGTGGAAAGGAATTCCAGTTCTGCCAAGACAGAAAGTAGCTGCTGCTGCTCAGAAGACTAAGGTCTTCATCTTGTTAGGAGAGACAAGATCCAGCTTGCAGGGCAGAGGTGACCATGCTTCTCCAGAAAAAGATCTCTCAAGTAAAAATGAGGCGAAGATGAATCACATATGCTTACTGATGAATTAGAAAAGTTTGGAAAAGAAGCTGATTCTGCAAACTTTATATCATTCGACTACCACCCTGACCCAGCTTGCCAAGGGAATGTTTTCCATTTTTTGCTTGTTTCACGGTAACCTTAAAAGTAAGCTCTTCTACCTGATAAAACACGTTGCCCTTTACAGATGCCCTTTCTAGGAGATTGCAATGCTTACCCACCAAGGACACAAAATAAACTGATGCTTTAGTACTTTCTGCAGTATTTTCCCCAGATCTCTCCAGCCAGTACACTGAAGGTGCCTGTTAACTTGGTGCTTGTTTGTGACCACAGAAAAGGTCTACTGCACCCCTAAATCCAGATAACCCTGCTTCAATCAAGGCGGCTTTCACAATACAGAACTCTGAGCTCCTGCCTAGCTCCCTCTCTTTTACTTGAGGGTACACAGGGTAATTTACACATAGAAACATTACACATTGAAAATATCTTTGCCAGTAAGCAAAGATATTTTCAATGCCTTTACGAAGCTTCATTTTTATTTAATTCAACAATCTAAGAAAGAAGTGGTTACTTGGCCCTGCACAAATACAGACATTTTAATGCTAGTTAGAGTAGCAGCTAAAATGGGAACTGGTTCTTCTATTCTAAGGTTGGACTAGATGATCTTAGAGGTCTTTTCCAACCTGAATTCTATTACTGTAGAATATAGAACTACTAGTCTTGCTATCCGGTCTTTCAGTAACACCCGCGGTAACTGTCTTTTGCCCTGAAAGTATTTCTACTTGTGGAACCAATTTGATGCTGTAACAAAAACAGCTGTTACACAGCTGATTTGATCTGTCCTCTAGCCAAGAAAACAGTACAGATTTCAAATAGCATATGAAAGACCGCATTACTTGAAAACCAAATATCAGATACTCCCATAGCTCTGTAGAACATCTTGTATTCCCTCCTGAAGGCTGAAATCCCCTTTCCCCAGTAGACAAGGGTTTATTACCAGCAATGAAGATTCTAGAAAGAATAAGATGGCAAGTGTTTACTCTTTAGAGAGAGAAATAATTTAAAGGTGCAATACCTGTAAATATGCCACCAACAATGGCACAAACTCCTGTGAGAAAGTGTGTGAAGGGCCTAAAGTGAGGAAAAGAATTTGAACAATCAGCGCGAGCTCAGTATGACAAGTAACAATTAATACAAACCAATTCATAATTATCATTACATTAACTGTGCTATGTAAGCATGCATTATATAAATATTAACGACTGACAACAGGTTCAACAATTAAATAACCCCTGTTGGCTACAGGATGAAGGTCATCACTGAAACTTTTACTAAGAAGCACCACTGTATTCAGTGCACTCTAATGAGCTCAGTGGCAACCCCAGGAAGCAAGTACTGAATTAATGAACCTAAAGGATGGCATTTCATTGCTAAGATTTCAGCCACCTGTGCTCAGACAGAATGCACAGACTGCTGTAACAGAAAAAAGAAAATCCCTAAGCACATATTAATACATTGTAAGGTACAGAATTTGGCTGTGCAAAGCTTTGACAGCTACAATTCCTTCCATTTCCCTGCAATTACAAACCTGTGATTAAATAAGGACCTGGAAAGAAGCAACAGGTTTCACACTGACTACAACATGAAGAAAAGCGACAGCAAATGCAGACTAAGTAAACAAGTTGGATTGGAGCAGGTGCCACTATAGGCACTTTTAAGATGTTATTGGACAGTGAAAATGATAAATTGCATTTGTATCTATTGGTCACATTGGCTTTGCTATTTCCTATTATAAAAGGCTTTGAGGAAATTAGCCTAAACTAAGAACCATTATATCAGACTTCTATACTTCTCCATCCTGATACTGGATTAAAACATTCCAGGGAGCACTGGAAAATCCCAAATCTGTTTCAGATGTTCACAGTAAAAGGAACTGCACTGGGGAGTGCCTCATCCTCTCTGCTGACTGTAGAGGAGCTTGGCTGACTCTCAGGCATCTGCAGTCACATCTAAGTGAGGACGGTGTTTTAAGCTATGCAAAATAACAACATCAACACAGTGAACAAAATACATTGAAATGCCTCTTACCTGTGTTTCTCTGTCAGCTTAACCATCATGGGTGACAGTTCATATAGCACAAATACACCAGGCAGACCTTGGTCTCCTATTAGCCCGTTGGCTATTTTCTCATGTCGTGTAACTGAAAACTGGTTAGTCCTTACCACCTAGCAGGAAAGAAAAGCAGCAAGCATTGTTTTGTTAACAAGGAGTAGCAAAAGCTACTAAAACACAGGTTCAGTTAACCACATCAGTGTTGTCCTGCCCCCTCACTTGTAGGGTCCTGCCAGTAGTCATCGTGCTAAGAGTCATAAGCAGCACCATCAGAATTAGGTCTATTTTTACTATGGGATATTTATTGGCTAAATCCACATTTAGCCTAAAGAACAAGCTATACATCAGTCTCCAGGCTGGATTGTTCTGGTCTCTACTGGCAAGTAACTGGGATAAGCTGTTTTTCTCAACCTCAACCCGAAGTCCATGTCAACCTCTGCCAATCTGCACTCCACCTAAGCAGGAGACAGCACTGATGTACAGACTGGGGACAGGTTAGATTCCTGTGGCGCTGATCTGTTTGACTTCTTAAGTCTATTGGCTTTGCTTTACCTTGTGCTGTCACTCTCACCATTTCAAGTCCATAAATACTGTAACAACTAACTCCTGAAACCCTCTAAGCGTCAGCATTTGAAGTACTGAGCTCCCACACAATCCGATGAAAAATCATCTCCTCATCTGAAGCACCGGGAACCAATGTTGAATGCTGAGAGAGGCCTGCCGTTAGCGGATGAATTTAAACAGAAATAGCAGAAAGTGAATGTTCAGACACTATTGTGTGAAGCATAAACGGAATACAGAAGAAAGGGTATCACACAACCCTGGTATCTGCAGTTTGAGAAGGCTATATATATTCAAGAGTTAGGAAAGAAAATAAATAATATATAAAGGCAGGAGAGCTTTTGGGCTACAGAAGGACGAAGATCACTCATCTTTCTACATATCAAAAATCACCCTGCTGTATTCTGTGCCCTGCAATTCTTCTACAGGTTGTTTCTACCATTCCTATTCTTATAGGAAATAAACTGAGTTTCTATAAAATTAAATTATGTTCTGTCATCCCTAATTGGCTATCCGACAAATTATAATTAAAGCTAAAAAAGAAGCTATCCAGTTTCTTTATCAAATTCTACATTTGGGGCTTCCAAGTGCTGACTATATAAGACAGGTCATGGTACACATATGGTAACACACGTTGATCCACAGTTATGTACTAGCATCATGGTTTGCATGGATTCCTCTCCTGGAGACTAAAAGCAATTATTTTGACAGAAGAAATCCTTTGAAAACTGAATGACGGATCTACATGTGAGATTTCCTCTAGAGAATTGTAATCCATGGTATACCAGGAGATGGTTATAAGAACAGGGCTCCAAATTAACTATCGCTCATACATAAGGAATTTAAATCATTCACAAAAACTGCAGAAGCATCCTGAATCCAAGCAGAATGAGCTTCAGACATGGTCTGAAGGTTCTCTCAATACCACCTCAGAGCAAGTAACTTCCATCCAACATCCAGGAAAAACAGATGGGTGCAAGAAAGGCAGGGTATTTTAAAAAGAACAGTCCACTTAAGGATTTATCACGAGAACTGATTCCTGTAAATAGCTTCAGTCTGCAGGGCAGATGAAGAAATACAACTTATATCTACCTCCCCAGTGGATTCTGTTACATTGTCCCGCTCACACGGCTGTAGGATAGTTTTGCTTGAGTGTCTGTATTTAATTTACTGTGGACATGTGGCTCCACAGATCCGTGGTTCCTACAGTGTCTGACATAACTAATAATTCGCTGGTGATATAAATTCCAAAGTGCCTAAAGCAATAGGTAGGCTGTGTTGACATGCAGTAGTAGAATGTTACTCTGACTGCAAGGATGTATGCTGCATGCCTGAGAATGGCAGCAGTTTGGGCAAAGAGCCAGAAGGTGTAAGGGCTCCCAGTGTTGTGGGGTTTGTAGAGTGTTATAAGATTGTGCATGACAAGAGAGTCAAACTCATGCATAGTTTCATCCATGTGCAGACCAATTCTTGCACTAAACAAGCCCCAGAACCACACCTGGGGTTCAGCTCAGAGGAAACTAGTTCAGTGTTAAAGCAAGACTGAGAATGGCTGGGAATGGACCATGCATATAGCACAGGAGATACAGAACCAAAACCTGGGATACAGTAGGGAAGCTAAGCCATTTTGCGTGTGAATGCACGCAAACGTATTGCGGCAGATGGTATTTCTGTCTCTTCCTCACAGGGTTAGATGAGCATACTGGGTACCAATGGTAGTGAAGTCTACACAGCAGTAGAGATGGTGTTCACTTTGCAGTAAAAAAAAAATTATTTCCAATCACTCTTCTGCCATAAGACTATGGAGGGGCCTAGATCATGATAACTGTCAGTGTTTTTTTGTTCCTTTGTTTTTTAAGAAGAGGTCCTCTGTAGCACCCAAGATCCCATGAAGAATGACAACAACTAAAGTAAATGCTTCAAAACGAATGAAAGAAATAACAGTTGTTTCTGATGTCTCAGGTGGGTTAAGAATAGAGCATATGTTTGTTGCTGTTCTCAGGATCTTCATCTCACCTTGACATTTCTTCAGAAATTTGCTTATCTTAGCCATCCCAAAAGGACGTATTCTGAAAGTGGGGCTGGAAATCTAGCCACCCTCTTTTGGAGGCTAAAGTAGAGTTTTTAAATGGGAAACAAGCTCATCTTGTGTTATTCTCCAAATAACACTTTTGGGATCTCCTTGGTGCTTTGACTTCTCCTGAGCAGACACTAGGAGGGATTCATGAGGGAACATAATGAAAATGGTATGGTCACTTTGAACTAGGTGGGATGGAGGCTGAAATCTGCTTAATCACTGTGGCATCGTTATAGATGACATTACACCATAGAAACTTGCTTTTGCTGAGGCTGCAATACGAAGGAAGTTGATTAATTTGTATTGCTTCCACCAGAGGTCAGACATCGTCAGAATCAGAATATGAGGACTAAAGTCTGAAGGCTTTCAGTTGCTTTATATGGTGAGGAAGTGGATTATCTGCTATGTCAAAAGAAGAAAAAAACCCTAAGAACCATGCAAGATCTGCAAAATGCCAATTACCCCTACTGAATTACTGCTTATATCTTGTATAGAGTTGGGCATGAGAGAGTTGAAGTCACCCAATACATGTTTGGAATAAACAAATATTAAAATATACAAAAATAAACTAGGAGAAGAAAAATAGGTCATTGCACAGAATCTTGCTGGGATCCTATCCTGTGCTGCAGGCTATGAAAAAGAATTGAGCTGAGGCTGCTTCATTTCTTATACCTATGGTACAGGCAGGGTGTGACGCAGGTATGACCACAATAGGTACTGCTATTAAAGTATAACCTCATCTCCTGTTTAAGTGGGTGTATGTGTAACAAGACAGAAGAATAACATGTAGATTTATGATTTTTATAAAGAGCCAAAGCAACAGGAATAAAGGTACTTACTTCACCGTCTACCTTCATATAAACTGTGGGGACCACTTTGACAAAATACTGAAACATCATGGAAGCTACAAGCAAAGACACATCAACATAATTAATAACTGTGATAAATGGTGAAGAGCTGGAAAGTTTATCTTACAGGTTAGTTAGGCACAAACTGATTTTGTTCAGGGATGCTTGTCAAGGAATATCTTTTTGTGCAATAGCTACTGGAGGCTTTCAATGACAGTAAAATTACTGTCTGACATTAGTTTTTCCTTTTTCCAAGGTGAATATGGTTCCTGTTCCAACTAAAACTTAAACAACCAGCATTTTCTTAGAATCACAGAATGGTTAACTTGGAAGGGACCTCTAGAAGTCACCCGGTCCAACCCCCCTGCTCAAGCAGGGCCATCTAGAGCAACTGTCCAGGACTACATCCCCAGAGGGCTTCCGAAGATCTCCAAGGAGGGAGACTCTGCAACCTCTCTGGGCAAAAACTGTGCCAGGGCTCCACCACCCGCAGAGCACAGAAGTCCTTGCTGATGTTTAGATGGAATCTCTGTGTTCCGGTTTGTGCCTACTGCCTCTTCTCCTGGCATTGGGCACCACTGAAAATAGCACAGTTCTGTCTTTGTTTTTTCTTCCCTTAAGGTATTTATACACATTGGTAAGATCCCCCCTGACCATTTTCTTCTCCAGGCTGAACAGCCCCAAACGTTGGCCTAGGTGAAAAACTTTTTTTAAACCACTTATCATACTATAGTTTTTACCAGTACAACTTCTTGAAAATTCTTACTCTACGACATGAAAACCTTAATATTTAACAGCATTGTCCTACAAAAACATAACTCAACTCTAAATTAGCAACCTATATCAACTTCAATTAACATTTAATCTCCTGATGACAAACATCAAGTTTCTACAGGATAAAGAAGAACATCTGGATCAGTGAATAGAGAATAGAATTCCTTCTGCTACCTCAGACCAGCCAGTTCCTTCAGTTCTCTTAAAAAAATGGAAGGTAGCGATCACTTTGAAAATCAGTTTTCTCAGAAATTCCCTAGAGAATATTACTCATCCATTTCCACACAAGTAATTTTCACATATAATATCCTTACCTGGTGTGCAATAAACATAATTTTGACCTGCAATCGCAATAAACATAATTTTGACCTGCAATCTACTTCGCCCACTTCTTTTCTGGAAAATACCTGCAGTCTTAGTAATTCCTCAGAAATTTTCTAGCTGTATAGCTGATGCCCAGCATGGAAAGCTTTAGACTACAGAGAATTTTATCAACCAAATACAGGTTCCCTCTCATAGTTTGTTACTCCACAGAAAAAGAACAGCATCGTGGCATCCTTTCATTTTTCTGTATTTTATTTTAAGCACCGCTCTTTGATTTGGATACAACAATTAAAATAGTAAAATAGTTGGTGAAAAAATTTAAAGAACAGATTCAGGTAGGATAACAAACCTACTACCATCTTGAACCAAACAACTTCTCTCTCCAAGCTTTATTACATAACATAATCTCAAGTGTCTACAAAGACAAAGTTTGCAGACTCCAATGGATCTAACTAATGTGACTAATCTCTGGAGTGGTATATAAAGTAGGTTTGTATGAATAAACCAAGATTACAGTTTGAGCAGCAGTGGCATGAGGAGAGAACTGTCAGAACTATCCATGAAAGATCAGCAATAGCTAATCTTCAGCTGTTACAGTTGGGTAGATCAAGGTCAGACAGATACCACAGCTCTCCATCATCTATCCATTAGGCTTTTTTTCCTATCCTGTGGCTTCTAGCTGTATCTTACTGCACACAGTAGCCAGGCAGGGTCTCCTTCAACTACATATATTGTAGGCATTTAATAATAATGTGTTGTACCTTCTGTTGTACATCCATAAACACTGAAAAGAGACATCTTTCAGAAAGGTCACAGAATCAAAACAAAACACGTAGGCCAGTTTGTTCTGGCTGAGTGGAAGCATCTGTTTCAGAAAGAGCACAAGGCAGAGGACTCTGAGTTTTACACAGTGCTGTCAGTGTTCTTGTTAAAGACTAGGAACTTTGCTCCTCTTCTCATCTAATTCATTAATACAGACACTTAAAAAGATTTCTCTTGGTTGGCTCTTACCTTGCTGTGCAGTGACGTCTGTCCCATCCAGAGGATTCACGATGCCTGGATAATCCCTTCCAAATGAGAGATGTTTGATGTAGTGCGTCATATTGATCTGAAATAGAAATGCTAATAACTCAAACAACTGCACAGCATCCTAGTGGCACGGCTATGGGACTCAAGTTAATTATTTGTATATTTTTCTGATTGTTGCTCTGGCAGGTCCTCTCTTCCTTTGCACTTCCTAACAGTGAACTCCAAAGTGCTTGCTATTACTTTTAATTTATGGGAGATTCCAAGATATGGATTCTCCTTTTCCTGTTTGAAATCCCCAGATCTTGGTGCCGTTTCCTCCCATCTGCAGAGCAAGCCCTCCCACCCCCACCCACTCTTTCAGCTGGTCAGTCATATAGGGGCATCGTCTGCCTTCATCCCAGTATAAGGCAAACTCCAACAGATTCAGCAGTAGTTGAAAATGTCAATTCTAAAAAGCTGGGAAGCACAGATTAAAGATCAAGACAGCCTTAGGAAGACAGAAGCAGGCCTGCCAGGCAACATGACGATGTTCCACAACACACATTAGGGCCCTGTGTGAAAGCAGGTTCCAGATTATGCACAGATTTGTAAAACCTAAAGACATCTGGGATCTATGCTAAGATCTCAATGTGGCAATGGCAGGGAAATCCAGAAGGAAAACAGACTGAGAGAACTTGGACACTACCTGGAGAACACTTACATTATCAAGTCCGAAGCTCTGGAGGTCATGAACTGTAATAGAAAAATAGTTTAACAATATAGTTCAGACTATGATATCAAGCATATCAATTTACCTTATTTTAGCTATAAGGGAGCTCCCCTTATTCCCATCACTGTTTAAAATGGCAAGAAAATAAGATGGGTTTCACTCTGGTTTGCAGTAGGGTATGTGACAGGTGTCACAAATGTCAAAAATGTCAACAAATGTCAAAAGCAAATTTCACGGGTCAAGCAAGGAAAATTTCACTGTTATCTCAATCACAATCTGACAGCCCTTTTAGTTCTTGCTTCACTTCTCTAATTACTGAAAAACATAGAAATAGGACATCTAAACTAACAGCTGAGATCATGTGCCTTAATATTGCATGAAAGTGCCCTGAATAAATCACCAGCATCTTAGTAACTCTTAGCAAACTGCCTGTGAGCCTTGTTGCTGCTGCCTAGAGAACGCAGAGGGAAAGGAAAAGTCTTTGCAAGGACAGCCTTTCAGCCTGCCCTCTCTCTGACATTTTGCACACAGCAATACAATGACACTGGCAGCACTATGCTTCCAGAAGAGACCTGGCAAAGATATGGGCCATGGAAGGCAATGTTAAAAGGAATTCATGTATTTTAGTTGGCTACTTAAGTGGCTTTATATAATGCCAGAAGCATCAATCTCAGGACGAAAACAAAACTTACAAGTAGATTTCAGTAACACTCCTTCCTACCAGGCTTATCCAAAGTTGCACAAATATCCTAAAGTAACCCGAGGCTGTGGCACATTTTAACAGGTAAATTCATGTGCTCAGGAAGCCATACTTCACCTTTCACCTACACAAACATACTTCAAAAAATCATGTGCTATTATTTTATGTGTTGATGGGGTCAGATCGCCAATTGCTGCATTATTAATGAGGATTAGGAATGCTGTTCTCTTAAAGGATTTTGACAATGCCATCCAGCATAAGAAAGGATGCAAAGCTAAGGAACTGACTGAAACTAGCCTCTCCTTTAAAACACTTGCTTAACGTGAGTATGCTGTGAACTATTTTTTTTCCTAATAACATTTTTCAATAAAGTAATAGAAGCTTTTTTGTATTTATATAAAAACCTTACTAAAACAAAGATATATAAATATGCAAATCAGAGAATGTATAGTTAGAAAAGGAAACACTCTGCCTGAACTATAGTCTTCCTTCTCCTAAAACTTTCATCTAGGGAGAGCCTTTGCATTTCACAGCGAAAATGTTTGATGCTTAGGAATCAAGTCACTGGAATTAAGGCAATGGTTTTGCATTACAAAGAGCTCAAGGCAGCACTGGCATCAGCTACTCCTGTTGCTGTCTGACAAGTATGCAGACCTATCACTGCCACCAGCCTTGTTTGTGTGTCTATGCTGGCAGCTGGATCAAAGACCTCATTTGGATTTAACAACAACAACAATCTACCACAAATTTGGGAATACATATCAAATACTGGGTAAAGAAGGGAAGGAAAGAGGTGGCCTCAGTATTAATTACACTACATTTTTTAAAATAATTACTAGCAATACCATGCAATGTTGCAGTATCACGCAACTAAGTCAAGAGTTAAGTGGGTTAGCTGTCAGTTGACCGTTAAGTCTTGTTCCCTTTTGTACAGACAGCAGCAGACTATCTTTCAGTTAATAACAACGTTCTACAGAGAAAAGTTACAGCTGTGATGGATCTGCATTTAAACTGGACTTGAAGCCACAGGAATAAAACAGTCTTTGCTCCTCATTTTTCCGTTGATGGCTCATTCCCCTCCCACCCTCCTCATGGTCACAAACCACATCAGAGAACACAACTAACCAAAACATAAATATCGCTTGATGCGAGGCTATTCTTTCAGCTGGATCAACTTTAAAACAAGGATAAGCACAAGGCTGCACAAACACTTGCGATGGGCACAGGCCACCTGCATGGGGACGGACAGCACCTTTCCTCCTGACAGCTGTGCTGGTATGATTACGGTGTTTATCAGTTTTAATGTCACATTTGTTAGTATCTGAAGTGGGAGCTGAATACTAGTAAGGCTGACAAACCTTACATCGATAGCAGAGTACCAGAGAAATTCAAGAGAAGAATGTGTGAAAGACCAGTCATTGACTAACCTGTTAAACTAGCTTTACATCGTGCATGACACTAATTTTAATGGTTACAACAATTCCAAATAAAGTTTCCCAAAAGTGCTCTGATGTAATGCTTTCCACAGGTAAAATGCTGATTATTAGCTTTTATAAAACCTCTTCAACAAATGATTTACAACTGCAAAAATGCCTGATTCATACATTCAGTTTCCAAAATGGTCTTTCACCAAGCTACAAGTTTATCTTTGATCATGAAGGATGCTAAGCACATATGTATATGGTCTAGGTTAGAGAAAAATATTAAGCTAATCACAGTTTGCATAACATAAAACAACAGCCTATTTAGTGTGCTTAGAGAAGAAACAGTACAAGGTAACAGAACAGATCTTAGGAGACTGTCTGGTAGGACCAGGGATTGTTATTTTTCAAGAAATATAAGCACGTTCTTTCTGTAACTGCAGCTAAATGTTTAGCTAGATAAAATAAATCTGTAAAAGATCTTAGGTTTGTCGAGAGGTCTCTCCTTTTTATATAACCTCATTTTTTTCACGGGGTTAGTAACAGTTTTAAGTCCGCTGTCTATCTTAAGAATTCTCTCCATCTTACATTTCTGACCTGATCAACCACAAAGACTCAGACTCTGTAACTCAGTCCTGTAAAACAGGGTTAAAAGCACTTACTGCCACTTAATAAATCCATTAAAATTTCAAGAAGCCCAAGACACAGCTACCCAAACGTGCTGTTCCAAAATGAACTAGGTCACCAATTTTCACACTGGGGATGAATTCTCTGAAATAAAAAAAGCTCTTACAGGAGCACAATGGCAGGAACATGAGGATGCATTGTGAAGAGGGCATTGAGACAGGGAGCAACGCAGAAAATGTTGCAATATGGGGAGGGAGAGAGGAGAGTAGGGATCCTGAACCCTCTACCAGATGTTACTGAGTGGATACATCACATTTCGATCTGTTATTGCCAGGATCTTCTCACCCTTACAAAAAATCCAATGGCTTACAAAATCTTGGAAAACCTTCTAGAGAGTATTCGGAGATGAGCAGAGTTGGTGAATGAATTCCTAGGAGAAATTCTCTAGCTTGTTGTACAAATGAGCTTAAACAATATAGTTATCCCATCTGACTTCAAAAGGCAGAAGTCCCTCCAACTTGTCACTATGTCGCCCTCAACTACATTATCTGTGTAAAACAACTAGCAACCCACCAACACGTTATCTCCAACACTGACATATCAAATTCGTTTAAGACAAAGATTCTCAGCCTTTTCCATCTGACCTCATTTACCACAGAAGAATGACCTGGGATGGCCCTCCTTTTAGCTTTCAGGAAATCTTCTCCAATCACAGCCTAGATCAACAGCTCCTCCCAAAGGAGATTTATGGGCACAGCAAATAATAGAAATTAGGTTAGTACTGTAGTAAACAGTATTGAAAAAAAAGGATACAGCAACACTTACTCTCAACAGCGTGCACTGCAAAAATGAGCAGAGTAGGAGAGAAAAGAGAAATATTCAGATCCTTACAATGAAAAGCAGAGACTCAGATACAGCAGCATTTAAAACTTGTACCAAAAAGGGGAAGAAAAATAGCTTTAGTAGTGTGCTTTCTAGGCCATGTAAGAAGACTCTCTAGCTAGCCAAAGGACTGATATATGGACTAGCAATCATTTAAAGAGTAATGGAGAAACAAAAATGCAGGAATTAATCACTAAAAGGAAAATTACAACGGGATGTCCATATATGTTAAAGTAAGCCCTGTAGTAGCATGCCAGATAACACTCCTAATTATATTTAGATTCTTTCACAGTCTTTCAGTTCCTTAGGGTAAAGGAAAAGTCAGTTTAGCAGCAATCAAAGCTATCCAGAGGTGTAGTCAAAGTTTACATTCACAACATATTACCATTCAAATGTAGGTAAGTTTTTTCTTAATCACACCTGTGCTTCTTTCCTCATACCTGCTGCAGATAAGGTGGCCAGCCACAAGATTATTTTTGTTCACTCTGTTGCAAGTTCCCAACAAAGGTGAATCCCTGGAAGGATGCGGGGACAGGGGCAATGTATGCTTGGACTGCATATCTCAAAACATACTAATTGGTGTTAAGCAATCTCCTTTTTTGTTGTTTCAAAAGACCGTTCACAAGTACATTCACGTTGTATGTGGCTAACCAGTAACTTTCACAGATTTATACCTACGTGAAGATGGGTCTCTGAATACTTTACACAGCAACTCCCAGCCCATTCTGCCAAATGCACTCCTGGTGGTGCTTCTGTGACAGCATCATTTTGGTATGGAGGAAGTATAGAAGGTATGGAGAGCCTCCAGATGGCTGCTTGACAAACGTTAGGCATTCCCAACAAGTAATACAACTTGAGCTCTGATGGACTATAGTCCAGTGGCCAATGAAAACCTCACTTTTTGTGGCAAATTCAACTTGATTTAATTGTAAACAGTTTTGTCTATCTACACAGAAATGGGTGAGACCTTGAGTCTTTCAGCACCAATACAATCAAACCCTGAAAGGAGTTTACCGATGTATAAGGAAAAGTCCTTAGCAACGCTGAGGAAGAAATAGCCTCAGCCTCCAGTGTTCAGACTGAGGATTAAAATTATTAATTTCCTGGCAGACACTACTTTGGGACATTCAGAACAACAGAATGAGTTCACACAAACACCTCTGTGGTAGGAATACCACACAGTTAATCAACCAGAGGATTTCAATTTCCTACATAATGAAATTGGGACCTTGACTGATGGGAGGTTTTGATCTCCACCTTTTTTTCCAAGAACGCTGATAAGCATAGAAGAGCTCAGATGAGGTATTTGTGTCTGTAGAAGTCTTGTGCAAAAGTAACAGCCCCACAACTAGCAGGGTTCTGGGACTGGAGAATAGGAGAAGGGTGCAGTCTCTGCAGCCAAAAGAATTAGTGTGACAGGCTTTTGGTAGCCATTGAGAATATACCAAGGGGCCTAAACAATGATAACCAGTCTTCAGTCAAAGACACTGTCCTTGCAATTCAGCATTCAAACTAAAATATGTAAAATAAGATCACAAAAATCACAGAATCATCTAGGTTGGAAGAGACCTCCATGATCAGCTAGTCCAGCCTCTGACCTAACACTAACAAGTCCTCCACTAAATCACATCAGATGGTGCATTAGGTCTCACCCACAGTGTCCAATGATGCTTTCAAGTAGTTTCTGGCTGTCAAATGAATTAGAGAAGGGAATAAACCTACGCTTAAGTACATGGACAGAACATTAATGAAGGTTTACAACTGAACAGTGAATTTGTGCTCTTAGGGAGCTAATCTTCACAGATTCCTAGTAAAAGCTTGGTGACTCCAAATAGGCTCTTTTCAAAAACTCTTAAAAAAGAGCTTTCCTATCTTTTGAGATGAGGGAGATTTCTTTCATTCTTTCTTTCACAGTCACCACCACAAATGAGGAAAACAAGTCATAATCACAAAAAAAAATGCCTTCAGAGATACCTTCTTTCCTCCAGTTGACCAGGTAAGGTGCAAGAAAAGCACAAAAATTTGGATCCCATTCATAACTGCTTCACTCACAAACTGTCGCAGTCATTGAAAATGTGTCTTTAGGACAGAGAATGTTCTGAATGTGATTGTCAATGTCAACATTTTTTTTTAGTAAATCAAAGGAATCAAATTATATATTTTAAGAAAAGGTCTCTCAATAAAGCATGATGGGTGATGTCTTCCCTAGAAAACAGCGATGATCACACCTCTGCAACAGAATGGTCCAAAGACAATCTAAAGGTTAAATGAAAACCCTCAGCTTCCCCTAGATTAGAAGAAATACGGCAAGGAAGAAGGAAGTGATATGAGGTTCATCTCTCTCCTGAGGAAAGTATCACTAAGGATGTTCCCCCATGCTGGAAACTCACTGCAGAGCTCTACAGCTGAAGCAGGAGATGGCTGCTACTGTACAGACATAGAGAGCAGTGACAGCAGATCTTGAACCACAAACCTCAGAAGGTTAAAAAGTTAGATCATTTAATTTGTTTAATCATTCCTTTTTTTTTTTTTCCCTGAGATAAAAAACATTTTTTTTGAGGAAAGAAGGTGTGAGCTGCTGCAAAGAAAACATCTACAATACCCAGGATCACAAAAAGACACAGTTGATGCTGGAAGCTGTTCTTACAAAGACACAACTGAAAAGAGAACTTCCCAAAATCTGAAGCATCCCATACAAACTGGACATAAAAATTTCAGTTTAGAATTCAAAACCTGTGAAGCAGACAACAGTGAAGCAGACCTAATCTCAACTAGTACCAAAAATGAACAAGTGGAAACAGAAGACTGCAAATATCACTAATGTTTGACTTTGGTTTTCCCTTGACACAGGAGAGCCAGGACTACTAGTTTCAGCACCAAGAAGTCTGCTTGGAAGCGCTCCAGTCCTCCTCACAACTTCCTTCAGTCCCCCTCCTAACAACCTCGGATGTCTCAGCGCAACTGGACCACAGTTGCTGAAGGAGCAAGGCAAGACCTTTAGGAGCCAGTATGACATTCAGGAGGGGAGTCTTCTCTGACACTGAAAATGGGGCATCACGGAGCAGCTTTAAAGCAACCAGTTTTCAATGCTTCCAATAACTGGGCCAAAAATCAGTGTCACTGCTTGCTTCAAAAACAAATTCCTGAAGTTTCAGCTCACCTTCTCTGAGAAAACAGCATCTGAAGGAAAGACAGACAGAGCACCCATCCAAGAAATACAAGCAGTATACCTATAGAATAGCTAAAAGGTAATTAACTGTTACAGATGGCACAACGGCATTAAAATTATATTTGTGAATTCTACTAGAAAGAAAAACTTCTATGACCTGAGATGAAGGGCAACACATACTAAAGCATTTAATAGTGAAGAAAACTAAGATAAAACACGAACACAAGTCTATGCTGCAAAAATAACCCAGCAATGAAGTAGTCTCCAATGGTCAGCTGAAAAGAACATAGCATCTCCTTACCCATGAAACAGCCAGGGGGGAGAGAATAGTAGAAGCCTACCTTTTATAGATACAACAGAAGTTAAAAGTTATCTATGTCTGCGTTTTCCAATCAGGTATACTGGAAATGTGAATGTGGATGGCTAAAAAATTAGTTAATGCAGCAGAGCCTGATATTTTGTTTATCTCAGGACAGAAACACACTCTCAATTTCTAAATTGCATTATATTTCATGGCCTGTGACTCTGAGAAACCAAAATGAACACGAAGTTGTATTTAATGATTGTGCAGAATGACTTTCATCTATAACATCAAAAGAACACAAGAAAAAAGGTTACATACAACTACAGAAAAGCATCCATGCAAACAACAGTAAGTGAAGTGAAATAATCTCACCTGGGTTTAACATTCATGCAAGCAGAAACAGAGCAAAACAAAAAGGACAAAATAACTTTTTTCTTTGAAGTGGACAATTTTTTTTTTAATACAGTTTTTGTTTTTCAGCATTTTCAGTGTTTCTAGTTCCTTCAGTCACAGGAATATTGCATAAAGACAGAGAGAAGAGTTAAAACAAGTAAAGTCTTGAACACTTTGCTAAAAAGACTATCAGGAGACCATCAGAGGTCCTTTGGGCGTAAATATTAACAGACTATAATAATAGTTAAGACAAATTCTGGGGTATATGCATGCTTCTCAGAGCTCGAGATGTCAGGGTCTTGATCTTTATGAAAAACCCTCTAGACATTTAGAATGTTAAACACAAGAGAAATATGGTTTGACTCTATTTCAGCAGGTGTCACCTTATGACAAGACAATACACTTCCATCTCTTAAAGCATGAGATTCACAGGCCACCTGTTTCAAAGCTTTCATTCCCATTATCCAGTACAAATGTTTGCATTCAAACACAAATACATACCTTATTGTTAGACACTAAATAGCCAAATGTGGTTGCAACTAATAAAACCTTATATTCAGTAAACTCTTAAGAAGGTCCGTTAAGAGGCTTACTCACTTATACAATATTTAAAAATGAAAAAATAATTTGAGAGCTATTGTTGATAATTTGATTTTGGTGGCTACTCATTAGCATTCTCCTGATTAGGAAAGTAACTGAATTTAGGCTGACAACGTAACAAACTTCAAGGTAACTTCAACCTTTTTACCTAGTCAAAACAGGACCTCTGAGTTCCTCTGTCTTAATGTAAGGATTTCTGCCTACATAAAGACAAAGAACTGAGGTTCAGGGATGTGAGACATGGGATGAACTCCTCCATGTAAGGCTGCCCCCTGTTTTTTACCTATATTCCTCTTACATTCAGCTGGTGCTAAGAAACCTTGTCTTCAGCTATTAGACTCTAAAAAGTATTGCCTACTTTAAAAAGTGGGCAAATGATTTCTGGGGACAAAATATGAGAATTTGAGAACAAAAATGTAAGTAAGGAGAGAGAACCATACGGGAAAAGAAGCCCAAACAACAAACAAATCATCCCTGAAAAAATAAGACTTCTGCACCACATTTATCCTAGGACAACTACTAAAATAAAACAAAAGATCGAAGATTGAGCTACACAATTAAAGTGAACATAACTAATCAGAACTCAAATTGCACCTTATTCTGTACTGGTTCTGTTTTGTGTTAGCCCTATGTATGTTTTGTTCTGTTTTGTGTTAGCCCTATGTATCCTCTTACTATTTATTCTACTTTCTGAGAAAAGCAATTTCAACTCACCTCTACCCAGGAGAGAAGATACAGTTTTGAAGATGTTAACAGCAAGCACATGACATACATTCAGAAGCTGAGATCAGAATTATATTTATGGTGAGATTTACAAAGTGCTTCTGAATAGGACCCTTCACTTTGTTAAGAAGTTGTTGTGGTGGTTTTACCGTTCTAGGCAGCTGAACTTCCACCACAACCATTCTCTGACTCCCCCTCCTTAGAAGAGAAGGGGAAGAGAAGAAGTAAAGGAAAAAACAACTCATGGGTTGAGATAAGGATAATTTAATTAAAGGGAAAAATAATTATTAAGGAAAGATCATAATTAATTAAACAATTTAACTAAAGGGGAAAAAAAGGGAAAGGGGAAAAGGGAGGGGGAAAGGGAAAAAACAAAAGAAAACAAGTAAATGCCATGTGGAAGTGCAGAGGAAAGAAATTACTCTCTACTTCCCACAAATGAGCAGTGCTTGACCACGTCCTTGAAGCAGGGCCTCAATGCACGTAGCCGGTGTTCAAGAGGAGGACAGACGTTTTCGCAACGAGAGCCCACCCCTGCCCTCTTCTTCCTTTTTCTACCTTTTATTGCTGAGCGTGACCCCACATGGTATGGAATATCCCTTTGGTTGGTTTAGGTCAGCTGCCCTGGTGACGTTCCTTTCTCACTTTTTGCCCACCCCTAGGAGGGTTAGAGAGAGTCCTGTGCCAGCAGTGCTCAGCAGCAGACACAACACCGGTGTGATACCACTGCTGTTCTAGCTACAAGTGCAGAGCACAGCACTGTGTGGGCTGCTGCAGGGAAAGTTAACATCCCAGCCAGACTCAGTACAGTTGCCTGTGCAGAGCCATTACCTGGAGATGTATTAAGCCACAATAACCCTCAGGATATTGGGAGAATGTCAGTGCAACAAACTGAAAAGCTGGTCTGCTAGCTTCAAATAAACAGCAGCAAATAGAATTATGGACTGGGGTCTAACCATCAGCTGTATGGCCACTCTGACATGAGGCAAGGAGAGTGGTGTGATGGAACAATTTTCTGTGGTGGTAGTGGGGTGGTTGGACCAGATGATCTTGGAGGTCTTTTCCAACATTAGTGATTCTATGAACGTTCCATACTATTGACATTCTTGTTCACCTCCCTATTTTCTACTGACTCAAAACAGTAGGGAATAGAAGATGGTAGCTAAAATACTGTCATTGCAGTTTTTTATCTAATAGGTCTAATAAAATCATTATTTTTATTGGATTCTTCCTAATAACAGTTAGGCATATTCAGACTTCTCTTAGACATTCAACTTCATCCTGCATATTAAGTGCATTAATAGACTAAACATTAATGCAGACTTTATTAAATGGATCAAAAATCACATACATATAGGTGCTTAGAGCAGAATTATGATCCAAAGGAAATATTTCCAGGGAGCTCACAGAGCTCTGTCATCTGACCAATACTACTCAAGTTCTTTATCTGCAATTAAAGGAAAAAAACCTCCTTCCTGTAAACTCCAAAAAAAAAAAAAAAAAAAAAAAAAAGGCAAAAAAGGCTATGAAGAAAGGTTATAGTGAGAGTGAAAACATTCCCAGCTTCATGTATGAAAGAACAGGCTCTTAGCTGTCTATTTCTCTTGGTGGTGATGGAAAACTCATTGATGGTTGGTTGGTTCCACAAAAATATTGCCCACAAACAGGTGGAAAAAAGGGTAATCAAATGTTAGGAGTTACTAGGAAAGCAAGAAATAACAAAAGAAACAAAGTCATCATACTGTTGCCTACATCATGCTTAGCCTGGACCTTAACACTGGGTGCAGTCTGATACCTCCAGCCACAGCTGAACTGCAAACATTCAGAGAAAACCAGCAAGGAAGCTCAGAAGTTGAATGGCTTCCAGAAAGGACCACCTGAGTAAGCTGTGACTTTTCAGTGGGGGAAAGACCTGAACTGTAGGTTGGAACAAATAAGGTCTACAACATCTAAGAGGCAGGTTGAGAGCAAGCAGGGACTGCTCACTCTCTCTTCCAACAGAGCAACAAAAACTATCACATAAAGCTGGCAGGTACCACACAGCAAGTAAATGAGAGGTGTTTTTTCTTACAGCAGAACATACCTGCTGAACATCTTGCAAAAAGGAGGGTGTTGTAAATTCAATAAGTTTACATAGGTTGGTAGTGAGAAGGGAAAAGTACCTGAAAGAGAGCCACGGAGGGCTCTCAATAGACAGGAACATATTCAGGAGATTCTAAGAGCTGCAGACTGCTGCCTGTTGAGAAAGTTATTAGAGGCCTTTTTTCCCTCATTATTTAATATAACAGAACTGCCAGGAAGCAGGTTTGTCTGCCCATCATCTCTCCTCTCACTGTTTTTCCTTGCCCTCCAAAACACCAACATTCCTAACTGTGCCTCCAAAAGGTTTGCAGTAACACAGTCCTTTCTTTCTTCCTGTGTTCTCCCACTGTATTCCTTGATTTTTAAATTCGGCTGTGCAAGACTTCTGGGGCATGTGCAATTAGAGAGCTAACCTGACCCTTACCACTACTTGCATTCATGCCTATTACCGAGGACAGATGCAATGCAGTGCTACTTGTCATTCACTTAACTATGCGCTGTGAAGTTGTGAACACTGGCTGTGCTAAGGTTGCTGTTATGCTAGTTTAAGTAAATAAAGCAAGTGCTGCAAGAAGTGATGTATTTTATTAGAATAACTAATATTGGAAAAAAACAGTTGTTATTATGGATATTAAATTGTTACTATTATGGATTGTAACTCAAAGCTATTGTAAGACAATGGTCAAATACACCTGGAAGCTAAAGGTCACAATAAATAGAAAAAGAAAATACTTTACCATGTACATGGGACTGTTGGAAACTTTTTCCTGGTGCAAAGTGAAAATTTCCAGCTACCTGCAAGGGATAGTCATATTTCATTAAATGGTCTGAATCTATATAAATAAAGCAGCTGTACAGGTGCTTGCTTAATTTTTTATTTTTAAACTAGATATACACCATGCAAACCATTTTTATAGATGACAATACCACCAGGTACTGTCCTAGAAGAGAGATTTCCCTTGTTTCTCACAGGCACAGTCATACTGAAAGCCATAATTACATACTAATGTAGATAATAACTGTTTTATGCACATTATTTGAATGGACATAAAAATTGGAAGAAAGAGGAATTAATTCCTTTGGGAGGGAACTGACCGTTGCTCCAAGAGATATGATAGCACAGAAAGGGAGTTGAGAAAATAACTGCGAGGGAAAGTGAAGAGGATGGAAAAACAAAGGAACAACTAAATACAATGAACTATACACCATGAAAATAAGCTGCATGTGAAAATAAAAGCACTAACCACATTTGTTAAAACTTCATCCTGGAATTTGTAAGGGACACAGATATTGGGTGCCAATCTTGACTGGCACTTACAAGCAGTCATATATTCCCCTGGAAGCTCCAAATGTCCCAATCTCATGTGATACATTACATCTTTGATGTCTGTGCAAACTCTTGCTTATATTAACTGCAAACCTGGTGAGGATGGAGCGTATAGCAATGGTACCCAGGAACTCCCCCAGTGACACCTACCTCCAAATCCTAGCTATCTCTAGCATTCCCATTTGAATCCTTCCACCTCATCACATTCTGTGTTGAAGGGCCTTATAATTGTTTAGTACCCAAGACAGTGCCCAAATCACAATGCCTTGCTTTGTGAGCAAAATGTTTACTCTGCAGACATACAGAATGTGGACTACAGGAAGAATACACAAATATGTGGAAAAACAGACAAACACATAAAACAACAAAAAGCCACCACAGACGTTGATATAAAAAAATAGTTCGTGACTGACCTTCAGAATGTGCTTGGGTACATCATCTGCACATCCAAGCATTTTGGTTTGGATACCCTCCAAATGAGAGGGTAGTTACGTAGTTATTTGGTATATCTCATACTTAATTTCATACTCCAGTTGCAGAAAACACCTCTGAAAATTTTCAGCTTTGACAGTCAACTCTAATTTCTTGCTTCTACTAAAGAAGGTAACATTTTCTAAAGAAGATAAAAGTTTACTCTATTCAGCACCTCCGCAGGCAAGTCGATGGTTACTGTAATCTCCAGCATCCGCAGATGGTCTCTGCTTTAAGACTGGAAGAGCTGGTTTGGAATATCTAATCTTGAAGAAGATTCCTCTCCTCCAGATACCTCAGCAGAAAAAACTTGCTAGCAAGATGGCAGGAAAAGCTAAGCTTCTTTAGGTCTATGTGCTTCCTAGAGCCCACACAGCGAAACAGAATTATCCCCTTCACACTGCTTTTCCTGACTCTCCTCTTCAACTCCTTTGCAGCTGCAAGTACTTTGTTGCACCCCAGGTTTATTTTATTACTGTACTGTGAACACAAGCTGGAAAAGGAGAGGAACACCCAGGCTCTGCCTTCTCACAGTCATCACCATCATCCTGCCGGTTTACAGTAAAACTTGTCTCTCACCTTGTTGACCTCCAGGAAACCATACACTTGGCAGCCCTCGTTCTTTTGTTCTTGCATTTTCTGGCTAAACCCTTCTCTCTTGCATTGCTCTATAGTATCTGGGTTCTTGAAGGCCCAGCCTCGCCGCCTGTAGGCTTCTCTGACATCATCACAAGTATTACAACATCTGCAAAAGCACAAGTACCGCTTAATATCTTTATTACTATAAAGCAATGTTTCCGCTCACTACTCAAATACTTGCTGGACATTTCTTCCCCAAACAAATAAAGCAAACATCAAGGACTGGATCTTGAAAGTTGGCCTAATACTCCTGAAGGAGCTCAAGCTTTTTGATTTATATTTATTTATTGATCGATTGATGCAAGGACACAAGCTGTTTTAATACAGCTCTCGGGTCTGAAAAGGCCTTTGCCCATTTAGACTGCCATGTCACTCCTTGGAAACAAATTTCCTACAAAAATGCCATCGGTGTCCTGCAGTTCTGAATAGTTCGGCATTTCCCCGAGTGAACAAGGCATCTGCCTGTTTCTACTCCTCTTTTCTTCTGTTTTTAGGCCAGAACTGTCAAAATTGCATGAAAGGTTAACAGCTCATTTTCTTCAATACTTTTCTACCTCTGGATAACATTTTTGTCACCAAAAAAAACCACAACACCTTTCAGTATTGGTTCCATGTTTTGCTGGACAGAAGTTGAAGGCTGGAACTGTGAAACCCTCAAGATAGAAGCATCTCTTGGGAATGGTGCAACTCAGTAGACTGGACAAGCAAGCTATTAGGCAAACAATAATACTGAAGGGTACTCCAAAACTCGTGGACCAAACATGGATCCATTCTTACAGGAATTTGCTGGTAGGAGGAATGAGGAAAACCAAATGACATCTGTTACACATGTTGTTTGTGTCAGCAGTGAATGTCTAGTCTTTGCTCCCATAAGGATGCAAAGCCTGCAGAAGGGAGAAGGCAGGGACATAAGCAGATTTTATTCCAAGGCAGCTCACGTAGTGGTGAGCACTTTTGCATCGACCTTGAACATAGATTAGACAAACTAGACAGCGTAGCTGCCCATCCTTAAATGCTACATATGTAGCTTCGGAAGACATAACAAAAGCACAATAGTTCTTGTAATTCGATGAACATGTGCCCAGAAGGATTTAATTGCACAGACGTTTTGAAAAGAAACATGCATGCAACATAAAAATATTCTCTCAAGTGCTAAGAAGGTATGGAAAAGTGTAAGATTACCGAATGTCCTCGGACTCTGCCCCGTAACAGCTCTCACAACGATCAGCATCCAAAGTATTTGGATCAAACACTTTTTCTTCCTCCTTTCCGAGCTCTAAAACAAAATAGGAGCCCAAATGATAAAGCACATCTAGAAACAGTATCTTGTATTCCCGTCTTTTCTACACACAAATACAATGATTGTGTCCAACGCTGGACATCTACATCAGCCTTCTGAAATGGTATGTGCAGAGCCTGTTCAGTTACAAGACCCAGTAGTAGAATGGTGTTTGTCCTCTCAAGAACACCTTCCATAGAAAGAACTGGCTATCTGTAAGCTTTGCTGAGGCACTGACTAGTACGTTACTTGTGTAAAAGCTCTGTTAAAACATTGTTTAAGTAGATGCAGTCAGTAAATTGTGACTGATGCAGGACCTGCTATACAAGCAAAATTTTAAGTAACAGTCAAGGCAATGGTCCATAAAGAGTAATCCTATCCCAAGACATGTTTGGAACATGCTTACACAAGGCTCTGAAGGGTCAAACATCCGTGTGCTAATAAAGGGAGAGCACTGTGTCCTCGCTGAGGATGTTTGATTGCTATATGAAAGGTAAGCCAGAAACCACATAAGCAATGGCCTGCAGAGTATAATTCTGTGCCTTTCCACAGTTTATATGCACACATCTATTGAAAGAATTGTGTTAGTGATAAACCAGCCCATGTTTCTTTCTGAAACAAGACCAGAGTGGGAGCCCTCCTTACTGGAACATTGATACTTCAAGACAACAATGCTGATAATGCACACACTCCCTAGAAATCTCCAGCAAGTTTCTACCTTCTTCATAACTTAGCAGTTCTGTCAGTATCTGTGCCAACAGGACTTTTGTTTTGCAAATAACCAAAAAAAAAAAAATTAAGAGTCTGTAAATTTGGGAATTAGGAATAACTAAGCCAAGGATTTTTTCTGTATAAAATATCACTAAAAAAATCTCAAAAATATTGAAAGAGGAAAGGTTCTTATAATTGAGGGCTCGCATTGAATCAGGGTGTTTCACCTCAAAACCTGAAGGATGGGACAGAGAAAATTCTTTGAGTCACAGAAGCCCTCTAAGGCCCATTATCTAGGCACTGCTGCACTATCCTCTAATAAGCTTTGAAAAGATAGCTCCTCGGGTAACTGATTCTAGAGAGGGCAATACAATACAAAGTCAAACACTGCTGAGGCAAAAAAACTTAATCAGGACTTGTTTAATGAGAGAGAGAGGTATAACAGGCAGATGGATGTGAATATTAGGAGTGTGTATTTCATATTAGTCACAGAAGAGTTTTTAATTGCAAGTTAGAAAGTATGAAATATGCATGAAATCGGTCACTAACCTTATTTACTTCTTTAATCAAATACCCCATTGTTGTTAAGATCAAGGAAATAAAAGATATTATGAAAGTACTTCCTTTCTAAAGCTAACAACAGTTAAAGTAGTTGCAAGTGCACTTAAGAATTCAATCTTCAAAGACTGGTAAAGCTTTTAATTTTGTAATTACTCAAAAAAGATAGTGTCAGGAAGAACACAGCTTAGTAATTGTAACACTTTGTCAAAGCTATGATTTTTACTATTTCAACAAAAACACATGGAGCATGGAGCCTTTCGAGATCTACCAGTAACGGCTTTTTAAATGTTATCAAGTAGCTGCCCCTTCATTTGCCTCACAGACAAAATTCAGAAGTAATACAGTTTAGACACTGTAAATAAACTAGAGCAAATAAAACTCTGTACAGAGGGTTTCTTGCTCTTAACATGCACCTTAACTTGCATGCAGATACGATGTGAAATGGAAAAAACTGTCCGCATTAAAATGAAGGAATCAATAAGAAGAATCATCAATTAAATAATTTATTGTCATTCAGTGTAAATGAATAAGATGACATCCAAGCACAAAATGCAATATACCATAGAAATTACTGAGCTTGCTAACTATTAACTATTTTAACATAACTATCATTAGGAAAAGCCTCCAAATACCACTACATATTATTTGGGTATATTTTACTAAATTTAAGATCAATATTGCTGGAGTCACAATTTAAATAACTGAGCATGTCAATGTTACCTACAGAAACTGGTAATCATAGAGTTTAATGAGGATAGGAGGATTCTTTCTTCTGAGCTGACTTGTAACACAGGTGATGAAACTGAACTAGTCCTGTACTTTCTCCAGCTTGCTGCATGCAAGGCAGCTGATTTATTTTCAAGTGTCTCTTTCGGGTAAGATGAGTTGCTCCCTACAAGTCCCTCTTCTTTTCCATTGATTACATAAGAAGTCAGCGCAACCTGTTCAGACAGAGTAACCCAGATGGAGACTGGCAATACATGTAATGCCAGAGGCCTACATGTGTTAAGAGAATTAGATCCAGAGAAGCCGTTTCTGTCTCCACACATTAAGTTTGTAATGCCCCAACCTCTGAATACAGAAAGGCTGCTGAGTGACCCAATAGCAACAACATTATTGCCGCATGCCCATGACAACTGGAGAAATCCTCACACTGTTCAGCTCTTGGCTTAGTTTAGCAGTTATATCTGAGTGTTACAAATCAAAAAATGCAGTTTATGCTGATACATAGAACTACACTAACTCACAGAAAAGGTAGTAACGATCACATAATCATAAGGGTTGGAAGGGACCTCTGGAGATCATTGAGTCAAACCCCCCTGCTAAAAGCAGGTTAAGTGTAACAAGGTGTGAGTTTAAGTGTAAGGGAGCCTAGTCAATGGAGCTTTCCTTGGAAAAATGCTCTTCCCTCTAACCAGGTTGCCTCATTTATTAGCTCATTGTAATCTAAAGATATGACCAAACTCAAGTTTTGCCAGGACAGCTGTTTTATTCCTAGCAATAAATATCATTAGTTCAGGAGTTTTATTCCTGAAATGCATCCATGATTCCTTGTCATAATTTCAGCGTGTCTAGACAAAGATTTACCTTCCAAAAGTAGCAAGTATAATAGGAGTTTGTCTGATCTTCCAGCTTAATAGATTTGGGTTCTATAAACTCTTCAAGAGTTTATGGTGTTTAAGCACCCTTCAGCTCTCACTTGTTCCCCTGAAAGTCAAAATGGGCACACAGCAATGGAAAGACTACTAGAGCATCCATGCAAGAAGACAAAATGGCATATTACCATGTCTCTCAGCCTCTGGAGTCACACGATTGCCAGCTTTATCCAAACGTTGCTTAAACAGATTGTGCTCTACATCCAGCTGCTGTTCTCCTGCTACGTCCATCGCATCAATGCTCAAATCTGAAACCAGCAAGCAAGGAAAGTTGTCTACAAAAGCACGTTTCTCATGACCTGTAGCAGCCTGAGGAAGCCTTCCAGCAGTTAAAATACAGAACCTTTTAGCTGGGGAATAACAATAACTGGAAGAAGATGCATGGTGGGAGCCAACTACCTTAGAGAGAATATAATATACTGTGCCAGCATCCTAAATGACCCTTCCAAATATGGGGTTTAGTGTGCAAGAATGACTGTTTTCAACTGTCACAGAAATCTTTACTCTTAAAGGCAAAATACCAAACCCTTCCTCCTGAAAGCTCACAACCACTTGCACAAACACCAGTCCAGGAGTTAAGCTCAAAGTCAGTTGAAAGCTGCCTTCCTACCACAAACAAAAGTCATGGAAAAAGATGTCCTTTATCAGCTGTGTTCCAAACAAGACTCTAAAGTTTTTCAACAAAAATACTGCCAAAATTGGAGCCCTAAGCACACTCTGTATCAGTTTTTTCAGTATTGCTAAGCTCTCCGATAAAGTACAACACCATACGGAAATGTAAGTAGGTTTACGCCTCATCTTCACTTATGGTCTAGAGGACAGTATGGTGTGTCTGGAAGCACTGGTTTAAGCACTCAGTTGGCCTGGCTGAAATCCCTGCATAACTGCAACGAGCCACAGATTCCCCCCTGTCCTTGGCATAAGCAGCAGTGCAGCACTCGCAAGCACCAGGCACACTGCGCGTGTCCAGCCCTCAGCAAACACGGAAGTTATCCCCAAATTTCAGAAGTTTGACTCACAAGCACAAGGCATATGCGGAAAAGTAACATCTATGTTGATCTTCAGCTTATCTCCCCTTGATTTGTCAACGTATAATTCAGGATGAACCTAAATTAAAAAAAAAAAAAAAAAAAAAGTATTGTTTCCCTTGGGAAAAAAAATGAAAGGCTTATTTCCCATGATTTCTCTGCCTCAGGGGCTGATTTTTAATGCATAGAACTTGAGACAGACATGAGCTGGTGCCTGCCACACCTCCCATGGTAGCTAAACTTCTGCCACTTGCAATAGCTTTAAAAAGCAGAATAATAATTTGGGGATCTTCAGATATGTGGTTGGGAGGGGGAAGTTCTACAGGTGCTTACTGTTCTTTGCATCTCATGCTTGCAAGCAGGTAGAGACAGGAAGAGGTTTAGAAAACCTCTGCCGCAGCTTCACAGGGGCCCCGGCCAGCCCCCGCGCTCGGTCGCTCTCAGAGGAGGACATCCCGCTCCCACAGCCAAGGCTGCCGGGTGCTGGGAAACAGCCCAGACCCGGCGCACAAAGTCGATGAGTGGGCGACCAGAGGCCACCCGGGCCCCCGGGCACGGCGGCTTTGACCAGAGAGGCAGGAGGAGAGGAGCCAGCCCGAGCCGCTACTCACCTCCTTGGTGAGGTAGTACTGCAGCTCCGAGAAGAACAGCAGCACCATGATGAGCCCACTGACAACCGTCACTGCCGGGGAGACGAGAATCGCCGTCAGTCCGCCCGGCTCGCCTCAGCCCGCCCGCCGCCACCCGGCCCCGCGCCCTCCCGCCGCCGGGGGGGGGGGGGGGGGGGGGGGCAGCGGCAACCCGCGGGCTCCCCGAAGCCAGGGCCGGGCCCGCCCGCCCTTATCCCGGCCGCTCACCAAGCGCGCCCCCGCACGTCTTAACCCGAAAGTCTTCCAGGGTCTTGGGGAAGGCATCGAACCTCTTCAGCCGCCACAGCGAGTCCATGGCGCCGCGCGGCCCGGAACCAGAGCCGCCTTCCGGGGCCGGGGCCCCGCCCCGCCCCGCCCCGCCCCCCCCCCCGGCAGCTCTCCCGGCCCGGCCGCCCGGCCCCACGGGATCGGCCCCGCGGCGCCTCACGCACCCCCGGGGGTCCTCGTCCCCCGCCCCCAGCCCCGAGGGCTGGGCCTTCGTTATCCTGCACGTCCCGCTCCCCCTGTTAGCGTAGCAGACACATAACCACAACGTGATTATATGAAGGTGCTTTATTCAGCGCTGGAAACCAGGGGCAGGCGCCCAAATCTGGCTTCAAGTCCCGTTACATCCCGATCGCTATTAATATCCTAAAAGTTACATATTCATTAGTATTTATTAATATTTACAACATCAGCCTCGCTTCGTATGCTAATTATCTCTCCTCCCATTTGCACATGCGTGGTGCTCTCTGGTGGTCGTCCCGGGGGTCTTCCAGATGAAGTAAGGAGTCATCCTCAGGGTTAAACTTTTCACCTCTTCTCCTTGGCGCATGCTCCTTTTCAGTTCTTGACTTTAATTAGTTCTTGGCTTCAGTCCTAACCCACCTTATCCATCTTATCTTCCTAACAAGGCTCAAGTTGTTCCTGTTCTATCTCTCAAGGTCCGTCTTGTCACTCCTCCATCCTTCTATCATTTATTTATGTTTTCCTTTATTATATACATGATAATATTTGGCTATGAATCTCCCATCTCATTATCAAAAATTGTTTCTTAACCCTAACACCCCCTGCCCACCTTTGAAGGGTGTCTGGGCCAGTAACTGAAACCCGAGGGGCGCTCCCTGTACCAGGCGCAGGTAACTGTCAGCCGTGTGACACAAGGGGAAGCTGCTGGTCAAGATCTGGTTTTGCTCAGATTGCCATCCATCCCCTCCTGCCCCCTGAATAGTGACCGTGTCTCTTAAAGGTCTGCTCTCTGCTATTTCGAGAGCAAAGATGTTTCCTCAGACGGTCCATAGCAGCAACAAAGCTGGAAGGCAGTCAGCGCAGAGCACTAGTGCTTTGTGCGCAGTGGGGAACTCCCCCCACCTCCCCTTGTCCTCTCCAGAACTCCATTTTTGTAACAGCTCAATTTCCTTCTCTCTTCCCAGGAAATAATGCAATAGCTTACATGTATAAGCGAAAAGCTATTATAATCTTTTCCTAAGCCACATTATTTACCTACCACTTTTTTTTTTTTTTTTTTCCCCCTACCGTAATAAGGGTGTCTTGGACAATTTGTTAAAGTAATTGCTATCATTATGAGATGCTTCCAACTGCAAACAGAGTAAATGTACCTCTACTTCCTATACCAGCTCTGGGAATGGTACAAGACAGGACCTCTGTGAGGGTCCAGATGCTCCTATACAACAAAGGTAGAAACTATTAACAAAATATCTCCATTCTTCTGCTGCCCACAGAATACTGTTCATCACTAGCTTAAGTACAGAAAGAAATTTAAAGTTCAATATTTGATCCAAATATTGAACTTGACTTCTAAGAACCTAATGAGAAAAAAAAAATCAGGAAATGTACAGTTTTAGAAACATAAGTTTACTGAAAAAATAAAACCATACAAAAAAGTCTTTGTAAACAGTACAGAAGCTGACAGGAATAACCTAACTTGGAGAGTCATGTGGAGACTGATATGAGGCATGCTGTGATGGAGCACTTCGGAAGAAGAGATTTTGCCTACTTATGCCCCTGACCTTATCTATGCAAGCCAGCACCAATTTTGTCCCACCACTGATCTGGTTGGGGACCTTGCAGCAAATGCTGTGCTCTGAACTCTTCTCTTACCTCAGAACTTGTGCTTTGAACTAATTATCCTGCCATGGTTCACCTGCTACAGCAGGCCACTGACTCATCTGCTGAGGCCTTTGGTTGTACGCTGGTCCTGTTACCTCAGGCCATCCCTTGTGGTGGATCTGACTGTTGAATGCAATGGCTCTCTCTCAGGATACTCACAGTCCAGAGACATTAGTGCCAAGGTATGGTTCAGAGACCGATCCAGCTTCTGGGTCTCTGCCTCCAGAACAGCAGCTTTGGGCTCCCTGACCACAGCTGCCAAGGAGTAAGACAGCTCTTGGTGAAGGTCTGACAGCTCCTGGCTGGTCTTTGCACAACACTCAATGTAGTCCTGCTTGTATTTTCGTTCTTGTGCCAACTGCTGCTGCAGAAGGGTAACCTGAAAGAGGCAAAAGTCTGAGCTCAGAGAAGCCCAGGCTGTTAGGACCATCCTTAGCTCCACAGTACCAGCTGTCGGGGAAGAAGATTCCTCCAGCCCTGACCAACAATTTGTCATTGTTGAATGGGAACTAATAGGTTCCAAATTCACCCTGATCTGAGCTTAGATAATCAACAATTCCAGTTTCTTTCTGTCACACCATACACATGTACAGAACTGGTATCTTTCATTCTTTCACACTTACTAAAGAAAGAGAGATTCCTACAGGATTTAGTAACCTTTTTTTTTTTTTTTTTTTCAGAAGAGAAATTTGCACTACTAACACCTTAGGTTCCACATGCTTTTTCCTCAGCAGGACTACTGGTTACACAATTGTCACAAGAAAGCCCAGTTATTCAGGGGCAAGGTACTGAATAACTGTTCTGTTATGATGTAGCTTAAAAACTTGACTGCTAACAACACATGAAAAGGGATGAAACACTCATTTTTCCTAACTTCAGAGCTAGGGAACCACACTACTGAAGAGGGGGAGAGATCTGACATCATATCTGAAATAACAAGGACACCTTTGTGAAACTGGGATGTAAAACCTGAAAAACCCTCCCATGCTTTGGTAGGTAATGTAGATACAACTGGGAAGAATGGCCATCTGCTGCTTAGAGCATCTCCCAGAAAGAGGAAGATCAAGTTACAGTCTCCCATAACCAAGCAGTGCCCTCATTAGAAAGCTAAGGACTGTTCTTTGACCAGGGCACCTTTATTTTCCTGCTGAATGGAAACAGGTCCACAGTGCAGGGAGACATGCGTCACAAGGTGAAAGTGGTTCCATTCGTTATCTCTAGCAAGAGAACTTCAGACACTGAAGCTTCCTGGTGATAACTTGTGGGCTTCAGCAGTGTGCTTAGCTCACTTTCCAGAGCTAAGCATTATGTATTTTAGCCACAGTAGTATTATATGCATTTTGCCCTTATTACCTGTGAAGATTCACATCCTCAGGGAGACCAGGGCATACCAGACCCAAAAAAGTATAGAGAAGATAAGTCTGGCAACCTGCTAGTACTGCCAATATCACTATCAAATGATGCAATAGTAATTGGAATGTACACTCTTACACTGATAAAACAAATATCCTTATAGTGGTCAGGTCTCTGACTCAGTCCAATATTGGGATTGTGATTAGCACAGAATAAGAGTATGAGACTAGTAATCGCCTGAGGGCTATAAGCTCAGCCACTGCCTTGTGTCCCTGGAATTCTGGTAAGATGCAAGCTCCACTTTTAACTGAATCAAGGGAAAATAGAAACTGTTGACAGGATGGATAAGGCTCAGCCGAAACATCCTTAGAATACTCTCTGGCTGCAGGCAAGTTTCAATTTTCTGAATTTCTTCCAATCCCTCACCCACCAGGCCAGACATGGAAAGTCAGAGACTAGACCTAGATGAATGGTGTGGTTTGACCATGACCAACAGATGTGGCTACCTGGTTATTTCTATTGCCTGGTGTACTCACTTCCTGGCAGCTGGAACCCAGCCAAACAAAACTTGTGCTGTAACATCATGTAAAGTTGTGCTCATCAGTGCAGCTACAGCAGCTTTTGATGACAACTTTCCTACTCCTCACCTGATTCTGTAACTCAGCTAATTGACTGGAGAGAGCATGAGCCTCCTCCTGTGAAGAAAAAGCAAGAATTTATTGTTAGTTTCCAGTCTGGGCAGGGTAACGGTCTATATTAGACTTAGATTATGTCTATATAGGGAGGACACTGTTGCCGCTGGGATTTGCCATATAGTTTCTCTGTATGGCCAGACTCTTCTCCCACCAAGTAAGATTCTGTTCACACCTGTCTAGAAGCAGGCGTCTCGTCTTCATCAGACTTCGAGAGAGAAAACTTGCATGCACCTGGCAGTGACTGACCACTATGACCTCTCTTCAGTCTCCTTCGTTCACGTTCCACCTGCATGTTGGATAGGAGAAAGAGTCATAGAAACCAGCCTGGACATCATTGTGAGGAGACTTCTACTCAGAGAAATCTCTACTTGCACCAGGGAAAGCTGGAGGCAAAAAGCACTCAATGTAGTCTATCAAAGAGAAAAAGCAAGAGGAGGTTTCTGACACAAGAGTGTCAAATGTGCACGTATGGTAACATCAGGGCATGAAGAGTAAGACCTAAGTGAATTTTCATCTGTGAAAGTAATGTGGAGCCAGAAGAGTAGGAAAATGTGAAAGCGTATGTCCCCAGAGGAAAGTGGGAGAGGAAGTAAAAAAGCAGAGGACTCCAAAGGGTGGTATATGGAAATGTGTTGCGTTCCAGAAGACCACAAGGCATTGGAGCGGCAGTGAAAGCCTGTTTTACCTGCTCAAGAGTCTTCCTGAGCTCAGCATTGAGTTGCTTCAGCTCAGTCTTTTCATGTTCCAGCCTTGCAATTGCTTGCTGCAGACACTCCAGCCGCTGCCACAGGAGTCTCTTCTCTGAGACCCATGATAGCTGCTCCCCTTCTGCAACAGCCTGCTGGGTATACACAGGGGAGATTATGTGAGCTGGTGCCACATAAAGGTTAGAAGGACCTGATCAACAAGTCAGAGGGTGACCGGCTTCAGGAATGGACCGTGCTAAGTCCCTTCTTTCCCTCCTGGTCCACGGGCCAAAACAGCACTTTATTTTCTTAGTGGCTCTACATAGGGACCATCACGTACTCCTGTGACTTGCAACCAAATAACTTGCTTGTCCACACATAAACAATGTGTGTGGTAAGAAACAACAGATATCTGAAAACATACTCTAAAAACTGTCGGTGTAGTTGCTGCTCAGCCATCTTAAAAAAAAGATATCTAAAGTTTAGCACATTAGTTTTGTCAACTGTGCTCTTTCCTCTTCATGCCAAATCCTAACCGCACCATGTTGCCTAAACCTACCTAGGCAGGATACTAGACAGGAGAACCAATTACTAATTCCCAACTTGTGGGCTTGATTTAACAGTAAGCTCTATAGCTCTTTCAGTAGTTCTGGGCGTGACAGAAAAAATTGTAGCAGGTGAGTGGTCTCTGGCCTGCGCTACACAGACAAACAAGCCTCTTGGCTGAAAACACAGTTTCTTTGGCCAAGCAGGTAAATATTTATGGGAAGCATAATTAGAATCCTTTATAGATATTTTAGTTGACTAATGATCGGTCATACTGCCTACCTGAAGATGAAACCGGTCCTCGTCCCTGTCTAAAACCATACTTTGCAAGATGGCTATTTCTTCCCTCAAAGTCCCATTAGCCATTTCACTCTTAGTAAGGGCAAGAGTCAGTGCTTGTGCTTTCTCTTTCCATTCGATTTCTCCACTTTCAGTCTGTTTCAAAATAGTAATCACATGCTTCAATTCTTCTCCTTTTACTTTCCTCTCATCTTCCAGTTGCTGGGCTAGCTCCTTCTGCCTTTTCAAGAAGTGGTCTCTCTCCTGGAGAACTTTCTTCTTCTCTGCTTCTTCTTCTTCCCATTTTTGGAGTTTCTGGATTTGTTTCTTTAGGGTCTCCCCTTTATCTTTCCATCGCAAAGCTGACGTTAATTGTTTCAGGAGCTCACTCTGCCTCCTAAGCTCTTGTTCTCTCCCTGTCAGAGTCTTCTCTAAATACCTGACTCTGTCTCTCTGGCACTTGATCTCTTCATCCTTCTTTATCAGCATCTGCTGAATGTGTTGGACATCTTCCTGAAGACCTCTAATTTCCTCATCTTTCAACCTTTTTTGCTCACCTTGAGCCTTAGTCTCCCATTCTTTCTCATGCAAGGCTTCTTCCAGGAGCTTCTCTTGCTCTCTGTGAAGTCTAATCTCTTCTTTCTTCTCAGTTAGCATATGCTGGATATTCTGCAAGGTCTTCAGTTCTTCTTCTTGTTGTTGAAGTTTTTGTATAAGAGTTTTGTTGTCTTCATCTCTCTTCCTTAACACTTCTTCAAGTAGATTTACTTGATTCTGGCAAGATGTTAGTGCAACTTTAATGCTTTCTTCACGAAGCTGGAACACATTAATCTGCTCTGACTGCTTCAGGATCTCCAAATTTTTCTTTTTCATTGTTTGGCTCATTTTGTTTAGATCCTGCTGTAGACTCTTGGCCTGCTTGCCGTCTAACTCCTTCTGCTCTTGAAGTTCCTGGACATGCTCTTGCAGAGACAGTCTCTCTTGATCTCTAGTTGCTAGAGAAGATTCAGCATATTCTAGTTTTTGCAGTAGAGCTGTAGTCTGCATCCCTGCCTCTTCATTTTGCTGTTGAAGCTTAGAGATAGTCTCCTCCAGTACCTCTATCTTTCTTTCCCTTTCTTTCAGTGTCACTTTTGTTTCTTGAAGACTTGCTTGATCAACTTCATGCTTTTCCTCCTTTTCTTTGCACACCTCACATTGTTTTCTAAGTGATATAATTTCTTGCTCATGTTCCTTTAGAGCCACTTTAAGATGTTGCAGAATTTCCTTCTGCTGCTCAAAGTCTCTTTCTTGTTTTTGGAAAGTCTCAATCAGTTCCTTCTGAGATTCAATCATGAAATCCTTCTCTCTCAATATTGCCTTTGTGTATTCTAAGCCTTTATATAAGACATTAATTTGTTCTTCTGTTTTTTCCTCATGTTTCCTTGTTTGTTGCTTTTGGATGTCTAGGAGTTTGTCCTTTTCTTTTAAAGTTTCTAATGTCTGCTCCAGTTGATCGTGGACAGTCTTCAACTTCATTTCCATGACTTCTTCAGCTTCCTGAATTTGTTTTTGCTGTGACTCAAGCTCCTGATCTTTTCTAGATAAAGAAAGGGTCATCTCTTCTATTTTACCATGAAGCTCTTGCAAGTACTCCTCTTGACGCTCCTTGTACTGCTGGAAGAGTCTTAACTGATCCTTTTGAGTGTCAGACTCACTCTCTCTGTCTCTAAGAACTGTCCCAAGGTGTTCAAGACTTGTGTGCAAAGATTTCACCTGTTCTCTCTCCATCTCCAGTTCTTGGATGTGCTGAGTCAGAGACATAAGCTCTAAATTTTTCTCCTGCAAGTTTCCTTTCATATGATCAAGATCCACTAGCAGACTTCTCACTTGTGATGTACCATGTTGTTCTAGAATCATTATTTTCCCTTCCTGGAATTTGATCTCCTGGTCTCTGTCTTCCAGGTCTTTGCTCATCTTGCTCACA